>NC_059204.1:899594-1082094 GCF_020615455.1 Coregonus clupeaformis | reverse complement strand
TGACAGCTATGGTTAGACTATATGGGTGCTGAAACCGTGACAGCTGGTTAGACTATATGGGTGCTGAAACCGTGACAGCTATGGTTAGACTATATGGGTGCTGAAACCGTGACAGCTGGTTAGACTATATGGGAACTGAAACCGTGACAGCTATGGTTAGACTATATGGGTGCTGAAACCGTGACAGTTGCATGCATTTCTGAATTCAATTGCTTTAGCCGACATGTTCAATTGCTGACACTACACATCCAAGTACTGTATATCTGACCAAATTATGAAATTATGAAAGACATTGTAATTATGAATTCTTTAAAGTGAGTAAATAGCTACCAAGGATGAACCAGACTTGTGGAGGTCTACAATTTTTTTTTCTGAGGTCTTGGCTGATTTCTTTTGATTATCCCATGATGTCAAGCAAAGAGGCACTGAGTTTGAAGGTAGGCCTTGAAATACCTCCACAGGTACACCTCCAATTGACTCAAATGATGTCAATTAGCCTATCAGAAGCTTCTAAAGCCATGACATAATTTCCTGGAATTTTCCAAGCTGTTTAATCGCACAGTCAACTTAGTGTATGTAAACTTCTGACCCACTGGAATTGTGATACAGTGAATTATAAGTGAAATAATCTGTCTGTAAACAATTGTTGGAAAAATGACTTGTTTCATTCACAAAGTAGATGTCCGAACCGACTTGCCAAAACTATAGTTTGTTAACAAGTAATGTGCGGAGTGGTTGAAATACGAGTTTTAACGACTCCAACCTAAGTGTATGTAAACTTCCGATTTCAACTGTCGTTCAGAGATACTGGATATAATGAGGAGATGCTTGTGTCTCTGCCCTAACAATGGGATTCGTTATCCACAGAGCGGAACGGCTGGCTGTCAAGCTCCCACCGATTATTTTCTTTGGATTGGTGTCATCTTGTTATTTGAGGGGTGTTGACGTCAACCACCTGTATTCAATGGAGAGTGAGATGTTATGCTGGCCTCATGAATATGCATAGACTGTTACGAATATCAACATGGACAACTCTGATATAAAGTTATTTTTTTGGCCGGGATGTCATCACACTTATTAGTACACTCCTAGCAACCTAAGATTTACACAATGTCTATAAGACTCAATAAGCCCCACGTATCAAAATAGCAAATCATTTTTTTCATGATTACATTTGACACTATTAGTCTGCCACAGTGGATGCGTCATATTACCCATAAAACCTAGCGGTCAAACACGGAAATGGTTCCAATCATTTTTTCACATAGTGAATTTTACAAACCCTTCAAATGAAATGTGTATCTGGTGTAGGCTTACCTTGGCGTGATGTTTTGATAACCGTGTCATTCTCTCTCGGACAAGATGAGTTGTCAATATACCTCTATTTACTCAAAAACTAAATTAAATGCTAATTAGCAACAGAGAAGACCTCCGCAACACTATAAATTCCTGCAGGAAGCTCCTGCACGTCATCTCTAGGAAGCTCCCTTTGCGGTCGGAGGCCAAGCAGTTGCCATACCAGGCGGTGATGCAACCAGTCAGGATGCTCTCGATAGTGCAGCTGTAGAATTTTTTGAGGATCTGAGGACCCATGCCAAATCTTTTCAGTCTCCTGAGGGGGAATAGGCTTTGTCGTGCCCTCTTCACGACTGTCTTGGTGTGTTTGGACCATGATAGTTCGTTGGTGATGTGGACACCAAGGAACTTGAAGCTCTCAACCTGTTCCACTACAGCCCTGTCGATGAGAATGGGGGCGTGCTCAGTCCTCTTTTTTTCCCTGTAGTCCACAATCATCTCCTTTGTCTTGATCACGTTGAGGGAGAGGTTGTTATCCAGGAAGCTCCCTTTACTCATCATATTATCTCTAGCCGACACTGTCAGCTACCGTTCACCAGCGCCATCAGAGACCTGTGCCATCTCTAGCCGACACTGTCAGCTACCGTTCACCAGCGCCAGAGACCTGTGCCATCTCTAGCCGACACTGTCAGCTACCGTTCACCAGCGCCATCAGAGACCTGTGCCATCTCTAGCCGACACTGTCAGCTACCGTTCACCAGCGCGATCAGAGACCTGTGCCATCTCTAGCCGACACTGTCAGCTACCGTTCACCAGCGCCATCAGAGACCTGTGCCATCTCTAGCCGACACTGTCAGCTACCGTTCACCAGCGCCATCAGAGACCTGTGCCATCTCTAGCCGACACTGTCAGCTACTGTTCACCAGCGCCATCAGAGACCTGTGCCCAATCCATGATGAATCCATGTGCTGTATGAAATGAATTGAATAAAGTGTTGAACTTCAACTCTTCTTCCTTTTCTCTGTCTTAGCTAGCCACTGACTACACTTCAGCTAGCTAGTTAGCAGAGCAAAACATATTTTTGTATGACTGAGTCTAGATAATAGTTTGTACAGTATGTTGACTTTGGTGTCTAGTTCAAACCTTGTGTCTTTCTTCAAGGAGGAGCTTCAGAGCATTTAAAGGGGAGAAGTCCACTAGAAGTCTGGCCATGTGGAGACGAGCAGCTACAGTGAGGGGCAACTTACCGGTTTGGTCAGGGCCTGCGTGAGGGATACAGTTTATCCTGTGTCGGTGAGTGTAGCTATGGTCAGGGCCAGCGTGAGGGATCCAGTTTATCCTGTGTCTGTGAGTGTAGCTATGGTCAGGGCCTGCGTGAGGGATACAGTTTATCCTGTGTCGGTGAGTGTAGCTATGGTCAGGGCCTGCGTGAGGGATACAGTTTATCCTGTGTCGGTGAGTGTAGCTATTAAGTTAAGTTTGAGCATCTTAGCAATACAATGTGTTCTATACTGCTGTCAACATTCTACAAGGAAAGAGACACTTAATCAATTATATAATCAATAACCAGATTACCCCGGATACCAGACTTACATGAGCGATAACTCAGTTCTAGAATGTTGTTATTGATGAAAATCTATTGATATTCAGAATTAACTTAGTTTAGACATCCAGCCTGTATTGGAGTTTCATGACCAGAGACAACTCTTCAAAGGCACAGTATTTATTTATTCATTGTGGTACATGCATTCACACAGTGAATTTACAGGATCCTTTCCACCATATGATTGATATATCAAGTGATAAAATCCCAAGTTATCAACTAGAGGTTTATGGAAAAACTGCACTCATCCTCATGTGAAAAGGTGTTTAAATATTCTACAGCTGTAATGTCATCAATCAAATAAAACTTTATTTACATAGCACATTTCTTATAACAAATGTATTTCAAGGTGTTCAAAATCATGCATTGAAGGGCATGTGGCACTTAACATCCTTCCTCTTGGCAGGTCTCTATAGGTGTCCAGGGGATTCTCTCTACCATGTGAATGCCTCTGTGGAGCTCATCAGTGTCACCATGCAGCCTATTTTTGCGTTTCACAATATCGGCCGTACGGATGTGGAATGAGAGTGGAGGAAGCCAGCCGTGCCCAACCAGGTCCAGTCAGTGAAGGACCTGTACCCGGCCGAAGACTAATCAAATCAAATCAAATTTTATTGCCCACATGCGCCGAATACAACAGGTGCAGACATTACAGTGAAATGCTTACTTACAGCCCTTAACCAACAGTGCATTTTTTTTTTTTTTATAAAAAAGTAAAATAAAACAACAACAAAAAAGAGCAGAAGTAAAATAAAATAACAGTAGGGAGGCTATATACAGGGGGGTACCGGTACAGAGTCAATGTGCGGGGGCACCGGCTAGTTGAGGTAGTTGAAGTAATATGTACATGTGGGTAGAGTTAAAGTGACTATGCATAAATAATTAACAGAGTAGCAACAGCGTAAAAAGGATGGGGTGGGGGGGCAGTGCAAATAGTCTGGGTAGCCATGATTAGCTGTTCAGGAGTCTTATGGCTTGGGGGTAGAAGCTGTTGAGAAGTCTTTTGGACCTAGACTTGGCACTCCGGTACCGCTTGCCGTGCGGTAGCAGAGAGAACAGTCTATGACTAGGGTGGCTGGAGTCTTTGACAATTTTGAGGGCCTTCCTCTGACACCGCCTGGTATAGAGGTCCTGGATGGCAGGAAGCTTGGCCCCAGTGATGTACTGGGCCGTACGCACTACCCTCTGTAGTGCCTTGCGGTCGGAGGCCAAGCAGTTTCCATACCAGGCGGTGATGCAACCAGTCAGGATGCTCTCGATAGTGCAGCTGTAGAATTTTTTGAGGATCTGAGGACCCATGCCAAATCTTTTCAGTCTCCTGAGGGGGAATAGGCTTTGTCGTGCCCTCTTCACGACTGTCTTGGTGTGTTTGGACCATGATAGTTCGTTGGTGATGTGGATACCAAGGAACTTGAAGCTCTCAACCTGTTCCACTACAGCCCTGTCGATGAGAATGGGGGCGTGTTCAGTCCTCTTTTTTTCCTGTAGTCCACAATCATCTCCTTTGTCTTGGTCACGTTGAGGGAGAGGTTGTTATCCTGGCACCACACGGCCAGGTCTCTGACCTCCCTATAGGCTGTCTCATCGTTGTCGGTGACTACAACCCTCTGTCCTGAGAGCCCACAGGAGGATCTTCAGTGGCTAAGGAACAGGTTCAGTGGAATGGCATGTCTCCTTGAACCTGAGCCAGAACAACCTCTACCCTCCCTGTCACCCGTGTCTGTACCAGACGCTGTTAAAAAACAAGGGCCCCTGGGGTATGCAGGCATCCTGGCTGGCGTGGCGCTGTCGGTGGAGCAGCAGGAGGCTATACGGCAGGCAACAGATGGACAGCGCACCAACCCCAACTGGCACACCATGAGGAGAGGGAGGTTGACGGACAGCAATTATGGAGCAGTAGGAGGCTATACGGCAGGCAACAGATGGACAGCGCACCAACCCCAACTGGCACACCATGAGGAGAGGGAGGTTGACGGAGCAGTAGTTACAACATCACTGCCAAAAAGGGTCCTCGGATCACAGTCATTGGATGGGGTGTTGTATGTAAAGTGGGCCCAGATAACGAAGAGGAGGTCATCAAGGCATTCAAAATGACTACAGGGATGGATGTGCAGCCGTCAGGGCTTTGGGTCACAGGGTGTGGGATCCTGGGTGCCTCACCGGATCCACAGCAGTGGTGGAGGTCAAGTGTCCCTATGGTGCAAGGGACCTTACCATTGAAGAGGCTGTGAAGTCGAAGGATTTCTATATCAAGGAGGGAGGATCTTACAGCCTCCGTGAAGACCATCCTTACTGGCACCAGGTCCAAGGTCAGCTCCACATAACAGGAAGGGACACCTGCTTCTTCGTTGTGTGGACCACCAAAGCCTCCATCACCATCCAGCGTGACGACCTCTGACCTCTGACAGACTCCTATAGGTCCACCTGTCAGAACATGTTTTCAGGGAAGCCAATGGTCCAAGAATATTCCCCATAGTTCACACTAGGCTCCCAGAATAGGTTATATTACATACAAGTTTTCCTCAAAGCAACCAACTAAAGTAAATGTAGTTAACTTTATCATGGGCACAGTGGGAATTTATATCTGTGATGTTCCGATTATTTCTTACCCCGTGTCTTACTTGCTGAAGGCCCCAGTCATCCCTGCCTGTACCTGGCTGAACAACAAGTCAACAATGAATAAAGATCAAACACAAACAACAGGCTCCTATACTGAACAATAATATAACCGCCACATGTAAAGTGTTGGTCCCATGTTTCATGAGCTGAAATAAAAGATCCCAGAAATGTTCCACATGCACAAAAAGCTTATTTCTCTCAAATGTTGTGCACACATTTGATTACATCCCTGTAAGTGAGCATTTCTCTTTTGCCAAGATAATCCATCCCCCTGACAGGTGTAGTATATCAAGAAACTGATTAAACAGCATGATCATGCAACAGTGGTCATGCAACAGTGGTCCTCTGTAGCTCAATGTAGCTCTGTAGCTCAATTGGTAGAGCACGGCGCTTGTAACGCCAGGGTAGTGGGTTCGATCCCCGGGACCACCGATACGTAAAAATGTATGCACACATGACTGTAAGTCGCTTTGGATAAAAGCGTCTGCTAAATGGCATATTATTATTATTATCATTACACAGGTGCACCTTGTGCTGGGGATAATAAAAGGCCACTCTAAAATGTGCAGTTTTGTCACACAACACAATGCCACAGATGTCTGAAGTTTTGAGGGAGTGTGCAATTGGCATGCTGACTGCAGGAATATCCACCAGAGCCGTTGCCAGAGAATTGAATGTTAATTTCTCTACCATAAGCCACCTCCAACATCGTTTTAGGGAATTTGGCAGTACATCCAACCGGCCTCACAAGCGCAGACCACGTATAACCACGTCAGCCCAGGACCTCAACATCCGGCTTCTTCCCCTGCGGGATCGTCTGAGACCAGCCACCCCGACAGCTGATGAAACTGTGGGTTTGCACAACTGAAGAATTTCTGCGTTGTGTGGGATGAGCGGTTTACTGATGTCAACGTTGTGAACAGAGTGCCCCATGGTGGTGGTGGGGTTATGGTATGGGCAGGCATAAACTACGGACAACGAACACAATTGCATTTTATCGGTGGCAATTTGAATGCACAGAGATATCGTGACGAGATCCTGAGGCCCATTGTCGTGCCATTCATCCGCCGCCATCACCTCATGTTTCAGCATGATAATGCACGGCCCCATGTCGCAAGGATCTGTACACAATTCCTGGAAGCTGAAAATGTCCCAGTTCTTCCATGGCCTACATACTCACCAGACATGTCACCCATTGAGCATGTTTGGGATGCTCTGGATCGACGTGTACGACAGCGTGTTCCAGTTCCTGCCAATATCCAGCAACTTCACACTGGCATTGAAGAGGAGTGGGACAACATTCCACAGGCCATAATCAACAGCCTGATCAACTCTATGTGAAGGAGATGTGTCGCTCTGCATGAGGCAAATGGTGGTTACACCAAATACTGACTGGTTTTCTGATCCACGCCCCTACCTTTTTTCTAAAGGTATATGTGACCAACAGATGCCGATCTGTATTCCCAGTCATGTGAAATTCATAGAGTAGGGCCTAATGCATTTATTTTAATTGACTGATTTTTCTTTATTCGAACTGTAACTCAGTAAAATCGTTGAAATTGTTGCATGTTGCGTTTTATATTTGTGTTCAGTGTAGGATGGGTTATATTACATTGAAGTTTTGCTCAAAGCAGCCAACTAAAGTAATGTAGTTAACGTAAGTTCAATCACAAAGGCTGGTCTGACTGCATATCCTCAGTTTCATTCAGCAGTACAACACAATTCACATTGCATTTTATAATGGGCACAGTGGGAATTTACATCTGTGATGTTTAAATGATGTCTTACCCCCAGAGTGGGAGAGACATCACTTCCAGCAGATCTCCTTGCTGAGAGTGGCGTTGATCATGCACTGCTTCTCGTGAGGTGAGCCTGATGGTTCGCATGTCACGCCTCATGTCTAAAACATGGGGAAAAGGGGACATGGTCAAAATGTTCGATGCATCTACAAATTCAATGTTTTACACAATATTGTATCAAAATGACAACAGGGACAGTCTAGGGCAGGGATCATCAACTAGATCAGGACAGTCTAGGGCAGGGATCATCAACTAGATCAGGACAGTCTAGGACAGGGATCATCAACTAGATCAGGACAGTCTAGGACAGGGATCATCAACTAGATCAGGACAGTCTAGAGCAGGGATCATCAACTAGATCAGGACAGTCTAGGACAGGGATCATCAACTAGACTAAGGACAGTCTAGGACAGGGATCATCAACTAGACTAAGGACAGTCTAGGACAGGGATCATCAACTAGATCAGGACAGTCTAGGGCAGGGATCATCAACTAGATCAGGACAGTCTAGGACAGGGATCATCAACTAGACTAAGGACAGTCTAGGACAGGGATCATCAACTAGATCAGGACAGTCTAGGGCAGGGATCATCAACTAGATCAGGACAGTCTAGGACAGGGATCATCAACTAGACTAAGGACAGTCTAGGGCAGGGATAATCAACTAGATCAGAACAGTCTAGGACAGGGATCATCAACTAGATCAGGACAGTCTAGGGCAGGGATCATCAACTAGATCAGGACAGTCTAGGGCAGGGATCATCAACTAGATCAGGACAGTCTAGGACAGGGGATCATCAACTAGACTAAGGACAGTCTAGGGCAGGGATAATCAACTAGATCAGAACAGTCTAGGACAGGGATCATCAACTAGATCAGGACAGTCTAGGGCAGGGATCATCAACTAGATCAGGACAGTCTAGGGCAGGGATCATCAACTAGATCAGGACAGTCTAGGACAGGGATCATCAACTAGATCAGGACAGTCTAGGGCAGGGATCATCAACTAGATCAGGACAGTCTAGGGCAGGGATCATCAACTAGATCAGGACAGTCTAGGGCAGGGATAATCAACTAGACTAAGAACAGTCTAGGACAGGGATCATCAACTAGACTAAGGACAGTCTAGGAAAGGGATAATCAACTAGACTAAGAACAGTCTAGGACAGAGATCATCAACTAGATTCAGGACAGTCTAGGGCAGGGATCATCAACTAGACTAAGGACAGTCTAGGAAAGGGATCATCAACTAGATCAGGACAGTCTAGGGCAGGGATCATCAACTAGACTAAGGACAGTCTAGGGCAGGGATCATCAACTAGACTAAGGACAGTCTAGGACAGGGATCATCAACTAGATCAGGACAGTCTAGGACAGGGATCATCAACTAGACTAAGGACAGTCTAGGGCAGGGATCATCAACTAGACTAAGGACAGTCTAGGGCAGGGATCATCAACTAGACTAAGGACAGTCTAGGACAGGGATCATCAACTAGATCAGGACAGTCTAGGGCAGGGATCATCAACTAGACTAAGGACAGTCTAGGACAGGGATCATCAACTAGATCAGGACAGTCTAGGGCAGGGATCATCAACTAGACTAAGGACAGTCTAGGGCAGGGATCATCAACTAGACTAAGGACAGTCTAGGGCAGGGATCATCAACTAGACTAAGGACAGTCTAGGGCAGGGATCATCAACTAGACTAAGGACAGTCTAGGACAGGGATCATCAACTAGATCAGGACAGTCTAGGGCAGGGATCATCAACTAGATCAGGACAGTCTAGGACAGGGATCATCAACTAGATCAGGACAGTCTAGGGCAGAGATCATCAACTAGATCAGAACAGTCTAGGGCAGGGATCATCAACTAGATCAGGACAGTCTAGGACAGGGATCATCAACTAGACTAAGGACAGTCTAGGGCAGGGATAATCAACTAGATCAGAACAGTCTAGGACAGGGATCATCAACTAGATCAGGACAGTCTAGGGCAGGGATCATCAACTAGATCAGGACAGTCTAGGGCAGGGATCATCAACTAGATCAGGACAGTCTAGGACAGGGATCATCAACTAGACTAAGGACAGTCTAGGGCAGGGATAATCAACTAGATCAGAACAGTCTAGGACAGGGATCATCAACTAGATCAGGACAGTCTAGGGCAGGGATCATCAACTAGATCAGGACAGTCTAGGGCAGGGATCATCAACTAGATCAGGACAGTCTAGGACAGGGATCATCAACTAGATCAGGACAGTCTAGGGCAGGGATCATCAACTAGATCAGGACAGTCTAGGGCAGGGATCATCAACTAGATCAGGACAATCTAGGGCAGGGATAATCAACTAGACTAAGAACAGTCTAGGACAGGGATCATCAACTAGACTAAGGACAGTCTAGGAAAGGGATAATCAACTAGACTAAGAACAGTCTAGGACAGGGATCATCAACTAGATTAAAAAACAGTCTAGGGCAGGGATCATCAACTAGACTAAGGACAGTCTAGGAAAGGGATCATCAACTAGATCAGGACAGTCTAGGGCAGGGATCATCAACTAGACTAAGGACAGTCTAGGAAAGGGATCATCAACTAGATCAGGACAGTCTAGGGCAGGGATCATCAACTAGACTAAGGACAGTCTAGGGCAGGGATCATCAACTAGACTAAGGACAGTCTAGGACAGGGATCATCAACTAGATCAGGACAGTCTAGGACAGGGATCATCAACTAGATCAGGACAGTCTAGGGCAGGGATAATCAACTAGACTAAGGACAGTCTAGGACAGGGATCATCAACTAGATCAGGACAGTCTAGGACAGGGATCATCAACTAGATCAGGACAGTCTAGGGCAGGGATCATCAACTAGATCAGGACAGTCTAGGGCAGGGATCATCAACTAGACTAAGGACAGTCTAGGACAGGGATCATCAACTAGATCAGGACAGTCTAGGACAGGGATCATCAACTAGATCAGGACAGTCTAGGGCAGGGATCATCAACTAGATTCAGGACAGTCTAGGAAAGGGATCATCAACTAGATCAGGACAGTCTAGGACAGGGATCATCAACTAGATCAGGACAGTCTAGGGCAGGGATCATCAACTAGATCAGGACAGTCTAGGACAGGGATCATCAACTAGATCAGGACAGTCTAGGGCAGGGATCATCAACTAGATCAGGACAGTCTAGGGCAGGGATAATCAACTAGACTAAGAACAGTCTAGGACAGGGATCATCAACTAGACTAAGGACAGTCTAGGAAAGGGATAATCAACTAGACTAAGAACAGTCTAGGACAGGGATCATCAACTAGATTCAGGACAGTCTAGGGCAGGGATCATCAACTAGACTAAGGACAGTCTAGGAAAGGGATCATCAACTAGACTAAGGACAGTCTAGGGCAGGGATCATCAACTAGATTCAGGACAGTTTAGGGCAGGGATCATCAACTAGATTCAGGACAGTCTAGGAAAGGGATCATCAACTAGATCAGGACAGTCTAGGGCAGGGATCATCAACTAGACTAAGGACAGTCTATGGCAGGGATCATCAACTAGACTAAGGACAGTCTAGGACAGGGATCATCAACTAGACTAAGAACAGTCTAGGACAGGGATCATCAACTAGACTAAGGACAGTCTAGGACAGGGATCATCAACTAGATCAGGACAGTCTAGGGCAGGGATAATCAACTAGATCAGGACGGTCTAGGACAGGGATCATCAACTAGATCAGGACAGTCTATGGCAGGGATCATCAACTAGATCAGGACAGTCTAGGGCAGGGATCATCAACTAGATCAGGACAGTCTAGGGCAGGGATCATCAACTAGATCAGGACAGTCTAGGACAGGGATCATCAACTAGACTAAGGACAGTCTAGGGCAGGGATCATCAACTAGATACGGACAGTCTAGGACAGGGATAATCAACTAGATCAGGACAGTCTAGGAAAGGGATAATCAACTAGATTCAGGACAGTTTAGGGCAGGGATCATCAACTAGATTCAGGACAGTCTAGGGCAGGGATCATCAACTAGATCAGGACAGTCTAGGACAGGGATAATCAACTAGACTAAGGACAGTCTAGGAAAGGGATCATCAACTAGACTAAGGACAGTCTAGGGCAGGGATCATCAACTAGACTAAGGACAGTCTAGGGCAGGGATCATCAACTAGATTCAGGACAGTTTAGGGCAGGGATCATCAACTAGATTCAGGACAGTCTAGGAATGGGATCATCAACTAGATCAGGACAGTCTAGGGCAGGGATCATCAACTAGACTAAGGACAGTCTAGGGCAGGGATCATCAACTAGACTAAGGACAGTCTAGGGCAGGGATCATCAACTAGATTCAGGATAGTCTAGGACAGGGATCATCAACTAGATCAGGACAGTCTAGGGCAGGGATCATCAACTAGATTCAGGACAGTCTAGGAAAGGGATCATCAACTAGATCAGGACAGTCTAGGACAGGGATCATCAACTAGATCAGGACAGTCTAGTGCAGGGATCATCAACTAGATCAGGACAGTCTAGGACAGGGATCATCAACTAGATCAGGACAGTCTAGGGCAGGGATCATCAACTAGATCAGGACAGTCTAGGGCAGGGATAATCAACTAGACTAAGAACAGTCTAGGACAGGGATCATCAACTAGACTAAGGACAGTCTAGGAAAGGGATAATCAACTAGACTAAGAACAGTCTAGGACAGGGATCATCAACTAGATTCAGGACAGTCTAGGGCAGGGATCATCAACTAGACTAAGGACAGTCTAGGAAAGGGATCATCAACTAGATCAGGACAGTCTAGGGCAGGGATCATCAACTAGACTAAGGACAGTCTAGGGCAGGGATCATCAACTAGACTAAGGACAGTCTAGGACAGGGATCATCAACTAGATCAGGACAGTCTAGGACAGGGATCATCAACTAGATCAGGACAGTCTAGGGCAGGGATCATCAACTAGACTAAGGACAGTCTAGGACAGGGATCATCAACTAGATCAGGACAGTCTAGGACAGGGATCATCAACTAGATCAGGACAGTCTAGGGCAGGGATCATCAACTAGATCAGGACAGTCTAGGGCAGGGATCATCAACTAGATCAGGACAGTCTAGGGCAGGGATCATCAACTAGACTAAGGACAGTATAGGACAGGGATCATCAACTAGATCAGGACAGTCTAGGACAGGGATCATCAACTAGATCAGGACAGTCTAGGGCAGGGATCATCAACTAGATTCAGGACAGTCTAGGAAAGGGATCATCAACTAGATCAGGACAGTCTAGGACAGGGATCATCAACTAGATCAGGACAGTCTAGGGCAGGGATCATCAACTAGATTCAGGACAGTCTAGGGCAGGGATCATCAACTAGACTAAGGACAGTCTAGGAAAGGGATCATCAACTAGACTAAGGACAGTCTAGGGCAGGGATCATCAACTAGATTCAGGACAGTTTAGGGCAGGGATCATCAACTAGATTCAGGACAGTCTAGGAAAGGGATCATCAACTAGATCAGGACAAACTAGATTCAGCGGCGGCCCTTTTTTTTCTTGAGCAGATGGTAGGAGGGCGGAACATAATTATAAATCATTTGTAGACCGCAAATTGACTGCAAGAAGCCCAAACAGATATGTTTGACTAAAACATAATACTTTCAAACCTTGCTTGAATTTGTATATGATCACATCTCTCTATTATGCGTGGGAATACTTGGGAACAGATTTCTTAAAATTAAAATCACTTGGAGCTGATATATATGTTTTTTAAAAAAATTTGTAGTTGGGGGGCCAAATAAAACCACCGCCAGTTGGGGAACCCTGGTCAAGGTGAAGCCCGGTAGAGGTGAAGTATTGAGATGAGCTATACGACTGTACTTCTGATTCTAACTCTCAAGAGAAAAATGAAAACCCTCAGCTGTGAGGTCACTGAGGAGGACCAACAGTGATAGGGGGCTGTGAGGTCACTGAGGAGGACCAACAGTGATAGGGGGATGTGAGGTCACTGAGGAGGACCAACAGTGATAGGGGGATGTGAGGTCACTGAGGAGGACCAACAGTGATAGGGGGATGTGAGGTCACTGAGGAGGACCAACAGTGGTAGGGGGATGTGAGGTCACTGAGGAGGACCAACAGTGATAGGGGGCTGTGAGGTCACTGAGGAGGACCAACAGTGATAGGGGGCTGTGAGGTCACTGAGGAGGACCAACAGTGATAGGGGGATGTGAGGTCACTGAGGAGGACCAACAGTGATAGGGGGATGTGAGGTCACTGAGGAGGACCAACAGTGATAGGGGGATGTGAGGTCACTGAGGAGGACCAACAGTGATAGGGGGGATGTGAGGTCACTGAGGAGGACCAACAGTGGTAGGGGGATGTGAGGTCACTGAGGAGGACCAACAGTGATAGGGGGCTGTGAGGTCACTGAGGAGGACCAACAGTGATAGGGGATGTGAGGTCACTGAGGAGGACCAACAGTGATAGGGGGATGTGAGGTCACTGAGGAGGACCAACAGTGATAGGGGGATGTGAGGTCACTGAGGAGGACCAACAGTGATAGGGGATGTGAGGTCACTGAGGAGGACCAACAGTGATAGGGGGATGTGAGGTCACTGAGGAGGACCAACAGTGATAGGGGGATGTGAGGTCACTGAGGAGGACCAACAGTGGTAGGGGGATGTGAGGTCACTGAGGAGGACCAACAGTGATAGGGGCTGTGAGGTCACTGAGGAGGACCAACAGTGATAGGGGATGTGAGGTCACTGAGGAGGACCAACAGTGATAGGGGGCTGTGAGGTCACTGAGGAGGACCAACAGTGATAGGGGGATGTGAGGTCACTGAGGAGGACCAACAGTGATAGGGGGATGTGAGGTCACTGAGGAGGACCAACAGTGATAGGGGGATGTGAGGTCACTGAGGAGGACCAACAGTGATAGGGGGATGTGAGGTCACTGAGGAGGACCAACAGTGATAGGGGGATGTGAGGTCACTGAGGAGGACCAACAGTGATAGGGGGCTGTGAGGTCAGAGGAGGACCAATAGTGATAGTGGGATCGTCTGAAAGGGACTGACATGCAGGGGTGGAACATAAGCTAGTCATGACTAACGTTAGGCATGTCACCGCCTGTCGGGAAAGTCCGACTACACCAGTGAGATACGGTGCAACGTTAGCTAGTGTAGCCAACGTGCCCACCAAGGTGCCTAACTAGCTAGCCCACCAGGCGATATTTAGCTGGCTATATCCCTGCCCTTGTGGGCTAACGTTAGCTGGCATGTCACCACTTAAACAGTAGGACTACACCAAAATAGCTTGTTAGCAGCTAGCAAACAGTCATCACACAGCTCCAGCGACGCCTCTCGCTTACAGAGGTCGGAAAACTATAAAATGCATGTGTGCTTATCACAGTAGTGGATATCAGTGGCGGTCAGTGCCGTTTGTGATGAGGGAGGACACATTTTGTTTTCTCATGAGGATGGCCTTATTTCTATTACAGCATATTGGATGACTGTCATTCATATTCCATCCACCCAGTTCAATGTAACATCGATAGGTTTAGGCTACTACATGATACTCTAATGTTCCCTGTACCCATCATGAGGTTGCTATAACCTAGCCTATGAATGAAAGTTTACAACGTAGGAGCACACAGCTCGGAGACACATTTGAGATGACAGACCGTGATACATTCAGTACCGCCTTGCACACTCTCGCCTGCATCTAGCTAATCTAGGGTGTAATTATTAGTCCAACAGTTGCAAACGAGAGTTTCTATTGGACAAATTCAGGTATTTCTATCACCATTTCGTTTGCTTCCATTTAAGAAACATTTTTCAACAGAATCGGCAGAATGAATATACCCCTGATCACGCATAAACACTGTTCACTTTCATAGCAGCCATTTTGTATTCCTTCTCGCCTCTATGCACTCTCCTCCTCTCACCTTTTCCCTTCGTTTGTGGACTTCAATGAACAACACTTCAGCTGTAAGTGACCAGTTGAAAAAACCTTTCCAAGCCAAACCATGTCATAACCGCTACACACAGCCTACACCGTTGTTCCCATATTAAGTAACATCCTAGTCAATATAGCTACTAGAACTAATGCGTTAGTAAACGTTGCAGTGTATAGTCAGTAAGCAGTTACACCGGCGGGCCCCGGTGGCAATACATTAATAAAACCAAAAGCTTACCTTGACTTGGAAGAGTTCCAGTGTTGTGTTGGATAGTCATAGCCAGCTAGCGAACATAGCATCCCTCTGTTTGAGTCGGTTGTTTGAGTAACTAAACTAGCCAGCTGCATTTGCTAGCTAGGTGAAACTGAAACTGAAAAAATGATGAAATCTCTCTCTTGCTTCTGCTTAATTTTAGAATAAATTAATTTGTTAAACTGTTCAACTATTGTCTTTCTCTCTCTTTGAGTCAACTACTCACCACATTTTATGCACTGCAGTGCTAGCTAGCTGTAGCTTATGCTTTCAGTACTACAGGTCAGTTCATGCTGCAAGAGCTCTGATAGGTTGGAGGACATCGTCCTGAAGTTGTCATAATTACTGTGTAAGTCTATGGAAGGGGATGAGAACCAAGAGCCTCCTAAGTTTTGTATTGAAGTCAAATCAAATCAAATTTTATTGGTCACATACACGTGTTTAACAGATTGCCTGCAATGACAACAAGCTCAGTCCGATGATGCTGTGACACACCGCCCCAGACCATGACGGACCCTCCACCTTGAGAAACTAAACAGGCTATAATATCTACTTGCTAGGTTACTTGCTACTCGATGAGAGTTTGCATGGAGAAATATGGAGGTTTTCCCGGCCTTGAGTGATTACATCAAAGCTTGGGACAGGATGTGTAGTTCTATATGATGGCCACATTAGCGGCTAATTAGCATTACATTTTTGGGGTGATTACAGGCAAATTATTTGATAAAAGTTACCTTGTCCGAGAGAGATTTGCGCGGTTATCAAAACATCACGCCACGGTAAGCCTTCACGAAACACAGCCCTTATATGAAGTAGTTCTAAAATCCCCTATGGAAAAACGATTGGAAACATTTCCGGGTTTTACCGCTAGGTTTTATGGGTATTATGACTCATACTGTGGTACTCAATTGCCCCCCATACAAAAATGTAATAATGAATGATATGCTTAACATGGACAGATTTTGGGCGGAGTAAACCCTCTCACTTCGCCTATTCCTCTCTGTAGGGGTCAGAACAGGGGCTACGGTTTCGACTACTCCCACAGTCAGAAGAGGAAGTAGGGGTCAGAACAGGGGCTAGGGTCGACCTACTCCCACAGTCAGAAGAGGAAGTAGGGGTCAGAACAGGGGCTACGGTTTCGACTACTCCCACAGTCAGAAGAGGAAGTAGGGGTCAGAACAGGGGCTAGGGTCGACCTACTCCCACAGTCAGAAGAGGAAGTAGGGGTCAGAACAGGGGCTAGGGTCGACCTACTCCCACAGTCAGAAGAGGAAGTAGGGGTCAGAACAGGGGCTAGGGTCGACCTACTCCCACAGTCAGAAGAGGAAGTAGGGGTCAGAACAGGGGCTAGGGTCGACCTACTCCCACAGTCAGAAGAGGAAGTAGGGGTCAGAACAGGGGCTAGGGTCGACCTACTCCCACAGTCAGAAGAGGAAGTAGGGGTCAGAACAGGGGCTAGGGTCGACCTACTCCCACAGTCAGAAGAGGAAGTAGGGGTCAGAACAGGGGCTAGGGTCGACCTACTCCCACAGTCAGAAGAGGAAGTAGGGGGTCAGAACAGGGGCTAGGGTCGACCTACTCCCACAGTCAGAAGAGGAAGTAGGGGTCAGAACAGGGGCTAGGGTCGACCTACTCCCACAGTCAGAAGAGGAAGTAGGGGTCAGAACAGGGGCTAGGGTCGACCTACTCCCACAGTCAGAAGAGGAAGTAGGGGTCAGAACAGGGGGCTAGGGTCGACCTACTCCCACAGTCAGAAGAGGAAGTAGGGGTCAGAACAGGGGCTAGGGTCCGACCTACTCCCACAGTCAGAAGAGGAAGTAGGGGTCAGAACAGGGGCTAGGGTCGACCTACTCCCACAGTCAGAAGAGGAAGTAGGGGTCAGAACAGGGGCTACGGTCGACCTACTCCCACAGTCAGAAGAGGAAGTAGGGGTCAGAACAGGGGCTAGGGTCGACCTACTCCCACAGTCAGAAGAGGAAGTAGGGGTCAGAACAGGGGCTAGGGTCGACCTACTCCCACAGTCAGAAGAGGAAGTAGGGGTCAGAACAGGGGCTAGGGTCGACCTACTCCCACAGTCAGAAGAGGAAGTAGGGGTCAGAACAGGGGCTAGGGTCGACCTACTCCCACAGTCAGAAGAGGAAGTAGGGGTCAGAACAGGGGCTAGGGTCGACCTACTCCCACAGTCAGAAGAGGAAGTAGGGGTCAGAACAGGGGCTAGGGTCGACCTACTCCCACAGTCAGAAGAGGAAGTAGGGGTCAGAACAGGGGCTAGGGTCGACCTACTCCCACAGTCAGAAGAGGAAGTAGGGGTCAGAACAGGGGCTAGGGTCGACCTACTCCCACAGTCAGAAGAGGAAGTAGGGGTCAGAACAGGGGCTAGGGTCGACCTACTCCCACAGTCAGAAGAGGAAGTAGGGGTCAGAACAGGGGCTAGGGTCGACCTACTCCCACAGTCAGAAGAGGAAGTAGGGGTCAGAACAGGGGCTAGGGTCGACCTACTCCCACAGTCAGAAGAGGAAGTAGGGGTCAGAACAGGGGCTAGGGTCGACCTACTCCCACAGTCAGAAGAGGAAGTAGGGGGTCAGAACAGGGGCTACGGTCGACCTACTCCCACAGTCAGAAGAGGAAGTAGGGGTCAGAACAGGGGCTAGGGTCGACCTACTCCCACAGTCAGAAGAGGAAGTAGGGGTCAGAACAGGGGCTAGGGTCGACCTACTCCCACAGTCAGAAGAGGAAGTAGGGGTCAGAACAGGGGCTAGGGTCGACCTACTCCCACAGTCAGAAGAGGAAGTAGGGGTCAGAACAGGGGCTAGGGTCGACCTACTCCCACAGTCAGAAGAGGAAGTAGGGGTCAGAACAGGGGCTAGGGTCGACCTACTCCCACAGTCAGAAGAGGAAGTAGGGGTCAGAACAGGGGCTAGGGTCGACCTACTCCCACAGTCAGAAGAGGAAGTAGGGGGTCAGAACAGGGGCTAGGGTCGACCTACTCCCACAGTCAGAAGAGGAAGTAGGGGTCAGAACAGGGGCTACGGGTCGACCTACTCCCACAGTCAGAAGAGGAAGTAGGGGTCAGAACAGGGGCTAGGGTCGACCTACTCCCACAGTCAGAAGAGGAAGTAGGGGTCAGAACAGGGGCTAGGGTCGACCTACTCCCACAGTCAGAAGAGGAAGTAGGGGTCAGAACAGGGGCTAGGGTCGACCTACTCCCACAGTCAGAAGAGGAAGTAGGGGTCAGAACAGGGGCTAGGGTTTCGACTACTCCCACAGTCAGAAGAGGAAGTAGGGGTCAGAACAGGGGCTAGGGTTCGACCTACTCCCACAGTCAGAAGAGGAAGTAGGGGTCAGAACAGGGGCTAGGGTCGACCTACTCCCACAGTCAGAAGAGGAAGTAGGGGTCAGAACAGGGGCTAGGGTCGACCTACTCCCACAGTCAGAAGAGGAAGTAGGGGTCAGAACAGGGGCTAGGGTCGACCTACTCCCACAGTCAGAAGAGGAAGTAGGGGTCAGAACAGGGGCTAGGGTCGACCTACTCCCACAGTCAGAAGAGGAAGTAGGGGTCAGAACAGGGGCTAGGGTCGACCTACTCCCACAGTCAGAAGAGGAAGTAGGGGTCAGAACAGGGGCTAGGGTCGACCTACTCCCACAGTCAGAAGAGGAAGTAGGGGTCAGAACAGGGGCTAGGGTCGACCTACTCCCACAGTCAGAAGAGGAAGTAGGGGTCAGAACAGGGGCTAGGGTCGACCTACTCCCACAGTCAGAAGAGGAAGTAGGGGTCAGAACAGGGGCTAGGGTCGACCTACTCCCACAGTCAGAAGAGGAAGTAGGGGTCAGAACAGGGGCTAGGGTCGACCTACTCCCACAGTCAGAAGAGGAAGTAGGGGTCAGAACAGGGGCTAGGGTCGACCTACTCCCACAGTCAGAAGAGGAAGTAGGGGTCAGAACAGGGGCTACGGTCGACCTACTCCCACAGTCAGAAGAGGAAGTAGGGGTCAGAACAGGGGTTAGGGTCGACCTACTCCCACAGTCAGAAGAGGAAGTAGGGGTCAGAACAGGGGCTAGGGCCGAACCTACTCCCACAGTCAGAAGAGGAAGTAGGGGTCAGAACAGGGGCTAGGGTCGACCTACTCCCACAGTCAGAAGAGGAAGTAGGGGTCAGAACAGGGGCTAGGGTCGACCTACTCCCACAGTCAGAAGAGGAAGTAGGGGTCAGAACAGGGGCTAGGGTCGACCTACTCCCACAGTCAGAAGAGGAAGTAGGGGTCAGAACAGGGGCTAGGGTCGACCTACTCCCACAGTCAGAAGAGGAAGTAGGGGTCAGAACAGGGGCTAGGGTTGACCTACTCCCACAGTCAGAAGAGGAAGCGAGACACCACACTCACTGTTTTTTTCTGGTTCAATGAAAGTCAATGAACTAAGCAGATGAGCCCCAGCTGCTACTGCACTGGTGTCTGTGGGAGATACACCCAGTTAATATGTATTCATATACAGTATGACACTCCACAACAGCACCATAGTAGCTCATTTTATTCAGCAATAATTCCCATGGCAACCATACATCCAGCTTCACTTCTTTGTGCGTTTCACTTGTTTACAGCTGATGTCATGTAAATAGAATGTTCTTTATCAAAGGATAGGAATAAGAACAAGGGGACTGGCACAGAGCTGAGTCTGGAGTGATGTCATCAATAAAGCCCCCCCTACTGTGTAAATGAACATTCCACCCATGCTACATCATGTGATACACCATTATAAAGGTACCAATAGGTCAGCAGGACGGCTGGTTGGCATGCTACATCATGTGATACACCATTATAAAGGTACCAATAGGTCAGCAGCACGGCTGGTTGGCATTCTTCCCTTCTAAAGACTTGATACAGGTGAGTGGACTCTAGCCAATCAGTGACATTCATCAATCAATCAATTAACTAACTACCAGGGAGAAGAAACAACCAGCAGAACTGCAGACCTCCTGTCAATGTGTTCACACACACAACATATCGTACTTCAGAGGGGCTGGGGTGGTCTTTATGTGTGTGTGCATGAGAGTGAGTCTAGGGGGCATTCTCCATCTTCCTTTGGCTTTTAACACAATCTCCCCAACTCTGGGTACACACACACACACACACACACACACACACACACACACAGGTCTGTAACAGTTCCCTTTATAAACAACATGAGTGTTAGAGTGACATTATGGCCTCTGGTCTAACCTGTAACTAACTGGTCTCAATAAATACAGAGAGCGAGAGAAAGAGGGGGAGGGGTTATACTCTGGGAGGAGTCCTGCCTCACCCCTTTAAGGGGGAGTGTCCTTGTCGGCCAGCCAATCACAGAAGCATGATGAAAGGTTTCCACCAATCAGATCAGCTTGGCGATGGCTGCATCCAACCAGAGCATGGCCTGGTGAGGGTGTTGTCCAATCAGAGCAGCATGGTGACAGGCTTCTCCAGGAACTTCCTGAACTCTGCGAGCCACTGAGCTCCGACCGCTCCGTCCACCACGCGATGGTCACAACTCAACGTCACCGACATCATGCTGGCCACGTCAAACCTACACACACACGACAGATCATAGTATAATCACCTTTAGTTTTAAAGGCCCTGTCCCTAACCCTAACATGTCAATATCATGATGATGTCACATTATGAAAGTACAGTCACAAAAACCATCAAGCGCTATGATGAAACTGGCTCTCATGAGGACCGCCACAGGAAAGGAAGACCCAGAGTTACCTCTGCTGCAGAGGATACGTTCATTAGAGTTACCAGCCTTAGAAATTGCAGCCCAAATAAATGTTAGAGTTCATTTAACAGACACATCTCAACATCAACTGTTCAGAGGAGACTGCGTGAATCAGGCCTTCATGGTCGAATTGTTGCAAAGAAACCACTACTAAAGGACACCAAAAATAAGAAGAGATTGTTTGGGCCAAGAAACACGAACAATGGACATTAGACAGGTGGAAATCTGTCCTTTTGGTCTGATGAGTCCAAATTTGAGATTTTTGGTTCCAACCGCCGTGTCTTTGTGAGACGCAGAGTAGGTGAACGGATGATCTCCGCATGTGTGGATCCCACCGTGAAGTATGGAGGAGGTGTTATGGTGCTTTGCTGGTGACACTGTCTGGGATTTATTTAGAATTCAAGGCACATTTAACCAGCATGGCTACCACAGCATTCTCCAGCGATACGCCATCCCATCTGGTTTGGGCTTAGTGAGTCTATCATTTGTTTTTCAACAGGACAATGACCCAAAACACACCTCCAGGCTGTGTAAGGGCTATTTTACCATGAATGAGAGTGATGAGTGCTGCATCAGATGACCTGGCCTCAACAAATCACCTGACCTCAACCCAATTGAGATGGTTTGGAATGAGTTGGACTGCAGAGTGAAGGAAAAGCAGCCAACAAGTGCTCAGCATATGTGGGAACTCCTTCAAGACTGTTGGAAAAGCATTCCAGGTGAAGCTGGTTGAGAGAATGCCAAGAGTGTGCAAAGCTGTCATCAAGGCAAAGGGTGGCTACTTTGAATAATCTAAAATATAAAATATGGTTTGATTTGTTTAACACGTTTTTGTTTACTACATGATTCCATATGTGTTATTTCATAGTTTTGATGTCTTCACTATTATTCTACAATGTAGAAAATAGTAAAAATTAAGAAAAACCCTTGAATGAGTAGGTGTGTCCAAACTTTTGACTGGTACTGTATGTAAATGTGATATTATAGTTTAAAATGTTAATACATTTGCAAACATTTATAAAAACCTGTTTTTGCTTTGTCATTATGGGTTATTGTGTGTAGATTGAAGGGGTCTGAATACTTTCCAAAGGCACTGTAGATGTAGTATAGTGTAGATATATTAAATCATGAGCCTTTTACTGAGGAATGGCTTCCGTCTGGCCACTCTACCGTAAGGCCTGATTGGTGGAGTGCTGCAGAGATGGTTGTCCTGCTGGAAGGTTCTCCCATCTCCACAGAGGAACTCTGGAGCTCTGTCAGAGTGACCATCGGGTTCTTGGTCACCTCCTTGATCAAGGCCCTTCTCCCCCGATTGCTCAGTTTGGCCGGGCAGCCAGCTCTAGGAAGAGTCTTGGTGGTTCCAAACTGCTTCCATTTAAGAATGATGGAGGCCACTGTGTTCTTGGGGACCTTCAATGCTGCAGACATTTTTTGGTACCCTTCCCCAAATCTGTGCCTCGACACAATCTTGTCTCGGAGCTCTACGGACAATTCCTTCGACCTCATGGCTTGGTTTTTGCTCTGACGTGCACTGTCAACTGTTGGACCTTATAAAGACAGGTGTGTGCCTTTCCAAATCATGTCCAATCAATTGAATTTACCACAGGTGGACTCCAATCAAGTTGTAGAAACATCTCAAGGATGATCAATGGAAACAGGATGCACCTGAGCTCAATTTAGAGTCTCATAGCAAAGGGTCTGAATACTTATGTAAATAAGGTATTTCTGTTTTTCATTTTTTATCAATTTGCTAAAATGTAAAAAAATAAAAAACTTTTCGCTTTGTCATTATGGGGTATTGTGTGTAGATTGATTTGGATTTTCATTTATTTAATCCATTTTAGAATAAGGCTGTAACGTAACAAAATGTGGAAAATGTCAAGGGGTCTAAATACTTTCTGAATGCACTGTATGTGTAGAGGTGGTATAGTGTAGTTATAGTAGTATAGTATAGTTATAGTAGTAGTATAGTATAGTATAGTGTAGTTATAGTAGTAGTATAGTATACTATAGTGTAGTTATAGTAGTATAGTATAGTGGTAGTGTAGTTATAGTAGTAGTATAGTATAGTTATAGTCGTAGTATAGTATAGTGTAGTTATAGTAGTAGTATAGTATAGTGGTAGTGTAGTATAGTGTAGTTATAGTAGTAGTATAAATAATATAATAATAATAATATGCCATTTAGCAGACGATTTTATCCAAAGCGACTTACAGTCATGCGTGCATACATTTTTGTGTATGGGTGGTCCCGGGGATCGAACCCACTACCTTGGCGTTACAAGCGCCGTGCTCTACCAGCTGAGCTACAGAGGACCAGTATAGTATAGTGTAGTATAGTGTAGTTATAGTAGTAGTATAGTATAGTGGTAGTGTAGTTATAGTGTAGTTATAGTAGTAGTATAAATAATATAATAATAATAATATGCCATTTAGCAGACGATTTTATCCAAAGCGACTTACAGTCATGCGTGCATACATTTTTGTGTATGGGTGGTCCCGGGGATCGAACCCACTACCTTGGCGTTACAAGCGCCGTGCTCTACCAGCTGAGCTACAGAGGACCAGTATAGTATAGTGTAGTATAGTGTAGTTATAGTAGTAGTATATTATAGTATAGTGTAGTTATAGTAGTAGTATAGTATAGTGTAGTTATAGTAGTAGTAGTGTGTAGTTATAGTAGTAGTATAGTATAGTGGTAGTGTAGTTATAGTAGTAGTATAGTACAGTATAGTGTAGTTATAGTAGTAGTAGTATAGTATAGTATCGTGCAGTTATAGTAGTAGTAGTAGTAGTATAGTATAGTGTAGGTATAGTAGTAGTATAGTATAGTGTAGTGTAGTTATAGTAGTAGTATAGTATAGTGTAGTTATAGTAGTAGTACAGTATAGTGTAGTTATAGTAGTAGTATAGTATAGTGGTAGTGTAGTTATAGTAGTAGTATAGTATAGTGTAGTTATAGTAGTAGTAGCATAGTATAGTTTAGTTATAGTAGTAGTATAGTATAGTTATAGTGGTAGTATAGTATAGTGTAGTTATAGTATTAGTAGTATAGTATAGTATAGTTATTGTAGTAGTAGTACAGTATAGTGTAGGTATAGCAGTAGTATAGTATAGTATAGTGTAGTTATAGTAGTAGTATAGTATAGTGTAGTTATAGTAGTAGTATAGTATAGTGTAGTTATAGTAGTAGCATAGTATAGTGTAGTTATAGTAGTAGTAGTATAGTACAGTGTAGTTATAGTAGTAGTACAGTGTAGTTATAGTAGTAGTAGTATAGTTTAGTGTAGTTATAGTAGTAGTATAGTGTAGTTATAGTAGTAGTAGTATAGTTTAGTGTAGTTATAGTAGTAGTATAGTATAGTGGTAGTGTAGTTATAGTAGTAGTAGTAGTAGTAGTAGTAGTATAGTATAGTGTAGTTATAGTAGTAGTGTAGTTTAGTGTAGTTATAGTATTAGTATAGTATAGTGGTAGTGCAGTTATAGTAGTAGTAGTATAGTATAGTGTAGTTATAGTAGTAGTGTAGTTATAGTAGTAGTATAGTATAGTGTAGTTATAGTAGTAGTATAGTATAGTGTAGTTATAGTAGTAGTATAGTATAGTTACAGTAGCAGTATAGTGGTAGTGCAGTTATAGTAGTAGTATAGTATAGTATAGTTATAGTAGCAGTATGGTGGTTGTGTAGTTATAGTAGTAGTATAGTATAGTATAGTTATAGTAGTAGTATAGTATAGTGGTAGTGTGGTTATAGTAATAGAATGGTATAGCGTAGTGTAGTTATAATAGATGTATAGTATAGTATAGTTATAGTAGTAGTATAGTGTAGTTATAGTAGTAGTAGTATAGTGGTAGTGTAGTTATAGTAGTAGTATAGTATAGTTATAGTAGTAGTATAGTATAGTATAGTATAGTATAGTGTAGTTATAGTAGTAGTATAGTGTAGTGTAGTTATGGTAGTAGTATAGTATAGTTATAGTAATAGTATAGTATAGTATAGTTATAGTAGTAGTATAGTGTAGTGTAGTTATAGTAGTAGTATAGTATAGTGTAGTAAAGTACAGTATAGTGTAGTTATAGTAGTAGTGTAGTATAGTGTAGTTATAGTAGTAGTATGGTATAGTATAGTATAGTTATAGTAGTATTATAGCATAGTGGTAGTGTAGTTATAGTAGTAGTATAGTAGTAATATAGTATAGTGTAGTTATAGTAGTAGTATAGTATATAGTAGTAATATAGTAGTAATATAGTATAGTGTAGTTATAGTAGTAGTATAGTATAGTTTAGTTATAGTAGTAGTATAGTAGTAATATAGTAGTAATATAGTATAGTGTAGTTATAGTAGTAGTATAGTATAGTGGTAGTGTAGGTATAGTGGTAGTAGTATAGTATAGTGTAGTGTAGTTATAGTAGTAGTATAGTGTAGTTATAGTAGTAGTAGTATAGTGTAGTTATAGTAGTAGTATAGTATAGTGGTAGTGTAGTTATAGTAGTAGTATAGTATAGTTTAGTTATAGTAGTAGTATAGTATAGTGGTAGTGTAGTTATAGTAGTAGTATAGTATAGTGTAGTTATAGTAATAGTAGTATAGTATAGTTATAGTAGTAGTACAGTATAGTGGTAGTGTAGTTATAGTAGTAATATAGTATAGTGGTAGTGTAGTTATAGTAGTAGTATATTATAGTATAGTGTAGTTATAGTAGTAGTATAGTATAGTGTAGTTATAGTAGTAGTATAGTATAGTATAGTGTAGTTATAGTAGTAGTAGTATAGTATAGTTTAGTTATAGTAGTAGTATAGTATAGTGGTAGTGTAGTTATAGCAGTAGTATATTATAGTATAGTGTAGTTATAGTAGTAGTATAGTATAGTGTAGTTATAGCAGTAGTATAGTATAGTATAGTGTAGTTATAGTAATAGTAGTAGTAGTATAGTATAGTTAGAGTAGTAGTATAGTATAGTACAGTGTAGTGTAGTTATAGTAGTAGTATAGTATGGTGTAGTTATAGTAGTAGTATAGTATAGTATAGTGTAGTTATAGTAGTATTATAGTATAGTGGTAGTGTAGTTATAGTAGTAGTGTAGTATAGTATAGTGTAGTTATAGTAGTAGTATAGTAGTAATATAGTATAGTGTAGTTATAGTAGTAGTATAGTATAGTGTAGTTATAGTAGTAGTATAAATAATATAATAATAATAATATGCCATTTAGCAGACGCTTTTATCCAAAGCGACTTACAGTCATGCGTGCATACATTTTTGTGTATGGGGTGGTCCCGGGGATCGAACCCACTACCTTGGCGTTACAAGCGCCGTGCTCTACCAGCTGAGCTACAGAGGACCAGTATAGTATAGTGTAGTATAGTGTAGTTATAGTA
Source organism: Coregonus clupeaformis (assembly GCF_020615455.1). Classification (NCBI taxonomy): domain Eukaryota; kingdom Metazoa; phylum Chordata; class Actinopteri; order Salmoniformes; family Salmonidae; genus Coregonus; species Coregonus clupeaformis. Next base: position 1,055,435 of record NC_059204.1, on the reverse strand, counting down.
GTAGTATAGTATAGTGGTAGTGTAGTTATAGTAGTAGTAGTAGTATAGTATAGTGTAGTTATAGTAGTAGTAGTATAGTGTAGTTATAGTAGTAGTATAGTATAGTGGTAGTGTAGTTATAGTAGTAGTATAGTATAGTGTAGTTATAGTAGTAGTATAGTATAGTGGTAGTGTAGTTATTGTAGTAGTATAGTATAGTGTAGTTATAGTAGTAGTATAGTGTAGTTATAGTAGTAGTAGTATAGTATAGTGTAGTTATAGTAGTAGTAGTATAGTGTAGTTATAGTAGTAGTATAGTATAGTGGTAGTGTAGTTATAGTAGTAGTATAGTATAGTGTAGTTATAGTAGTAGTAGTATAGTATAGTGTAGTTATAGTAGTAGTATAGTATAGTGGTAGTGTAGTTATAGTAGTAGTATAGTATAGTGTAGTTATAGTAGTAGTATAGTATAGTTATAGTAGTAGTATAGTATATTGTAGTATAGTATAGTGGTAGTGTAGTTATAGTAGTAGTATAGTATAGTATAGTGTAGTTATAGTAGTAGTATAGTATAGTATAGTATAGTTATAGTAGTAGTATAGTATAGTGGTAGTGTATTTACCCTTTCTCATTGTCAGCAGGCAGCAGTCTCTTCTCGGAGCCTCCTACTGCCAGTATACAGGCCTGGGGAGGGTTGATGATCGCTGAGAAGTTCTTGACGCCAAACATTCCCAGGTTAGAGATGGTAAACGTGCCTCCCTGAAACACACAGAGGATTCAACTCCTGGAACCTGTGGGACCAACTGGGTGAGTGGGTTAGGGTTCAAACCTGTGGGACCAACTGGGTGAGTGGGTTAGGGTTAAAACCTGTGGGACCAACTGGGTGAGTGTGTTTAACACATTTGTTTCAGTGTGTGTGTGTGTAATCATTGTGTGTTTTAGTGTGTAGTCGGTAGTTACCTGGAACTCGTGTGGCTGTAGTTTCCCGTCGCGGGCCTTGGCAGCCAGGGCTGTGACATCAGAGCTGATAGCAGCCAGTCCTTTGGTGTGGGCGTTGAACACGATGGGAGTTATCAGACCATTGGCTGTACTCACCGCCACACTCAAATCCACCACATGGTTCCTACACACACACACACACACACACACACACACACAGGTTAAACCTGACCTATTGATTTTTTTGCGTGGTGTGAGTACAGTGGGGAAAAAAAGTATTTAGTCAGCCACCAATTGTGCAAGTTCTCCCACTTAAAAAGATGAGAGAGGCCTGTAATTTCCATCATAGGTACACATCAACTATGACAGACAAATTGAGAAAAAAAATTCCAGAAAATCACATTGTAGGATTTTTAATGAATTTATTTGCAAATTATGGTGGAAAATAAGTATTTGGTCACCTACAAACAAGCAAGATTTCTGGCTCTCACAGACCTGTAACTTCTTCTTTAAGAGGCTCCTCTGTCCTCCACTCGTTCCTTGTATTAATGGCACCCGTTTGAACTTGTTATCAGTATAAAAGACACCTGTCCACAACCTCAAACAGTCACACTCCAAACTCCACTATGGCCAAGACCAAAGAGCTGTCAAAGGACACAAGAAACAAAATTGTAGACCTGCACCAGGATGGGAAGACTGAATCTGCAATAGGTAAGCAGCTTGGTTTGAAGAAATCAACTGTGGGAGCAATTATTAGGAAATGGAAGACATACAAGACCACTGATAATCTCCCTCGATCTGGGGCTCCACGCAAGATCTCACCCTGTGGGGTCAAAATGATCACAAGAACGGTGAGCAAAAATCCCAGAACCACACGGGGGGACCTAGTGAATGACCTGCAGAGAGCTGGGACCAAAGTAACAAAGCCTACCATCAGTAACACACTACGCTGCCAGGGACTCAAATCCTGCAGTGCCAGATGTGTCCCCCTGCTTAAGCCAGTACATGTCCAGGCCCGTCTGAAGTTTGCTAGAGTGCATTTGGATGATCCAGAAGAGGATTGGGAGAATGTCATATGGTCAGATGAAACCAAAATATAACTTTTTGGTAAAAACTCAACTCGTCGTGTTTGGAGGACAAAGAATGCTGAGTTGCATCCAAAGAACACCATACCTACTGTGAAGCATGGGGGTGGAAACATCATGCTTTGGGGCTGTTTTTCTGCAAAGGGACCAGGACGACTGATCCGTGTAAAGGAAAGAATGAATGGGGCCATGTATCGTGAGATTTTGAGTGAAAACCTCCTTCCATCAGCAAGGGCATTGAAGATGAAACATGGCTGGGTCTTTCAGCATGACAATGATCCCAAACACACCGCCCGGGCAACGAAGGAGTGGCTTCGTAAGAAGCATTTCAAGGTCCTGGAGTGGCCTAGCCAGTCTCCAGATCTCAACCCCATAGAAAATCTTTGGAGGGGAGTTGAAAGTCCGTGTTGCCCAGCGACAGCCCCAAAACATCACTGCTCTAGAGGAGATCTGCATGGAGGAATGGGCCAAAATACCAGCAACAGTGTGTGAAAACCTTGTGAAGACTTACAGAAAACGTTTGACCTGTGTCATTGCCAACAAAGGGTATATAACAAAGTATTGAGAAACTTTTGTTATTGACCAAATACTTATTTTCCACCATAATTTGCAAATAAATTCATTAAAAATCCTACAATGTGATTTTCTGGATTCTTTTTTCTCATTTTGTCTGTCACAGTTGACGTGTACCTATGATGAAAATTACAGGCCTCTCTCATCTTTTTAAGTGGGAGAACTTGCACAATTGGTGGCTGACTAAATACTTTTTTCCCCCCACTGTAGGTGTTACAGTGTGTGTACTCACTGTCGGATGACAGAGTCGAGCCATGAGGAGTTGGCTTCAGGGACCTTAAGGCAGGCCAGAGCGCTGGCTTTAATGATGAAGTCATTCACACTCAGCTTGATGTTCTGGGCCTTTACCTCCTAGGAGGGAGGCAGAGACGGGGGTGAGAGAGAGAGAGGACGAAAGAGAGAGAGAGAGAGGGGAGGAGAAAGGGGGAGAAAGGGAGTGAGAAAGAGTGAGAGGGGAGGAGAAAGGGGGAGAAAGGGAGTGAGAAAGAGAGTGAGAGGGGGGGAGAGCGAGAAGGGGGAGAGAGAGTGAGAAGAGAGGTTACAGACAGACAGACAGACAAACACTCACAGCCAGACAACAGCCAGCCAGAGAGACTCACAGCCAGACAACAGCCAGTCAGAGAGACTCACAGTCAGACAGACAGCCAGACAGAGAGACTCACAGCCAGACAGACAGCCAGACAGAGAGACTCACAGCCAGAGACAGAGAGACTCACAGAAAGACAGACAGCCAGAGACTCACAGACAGCCAGCCAGCCAGCCAGACGACAGAGAGACTCACAGACAGCCAGCCAGCCAGACGACAGAGAGACTCACAGACAGCCAGCCAGCCAGAAGACAGAGAGACTCACAGACAGCCAGCCAGCCAGACGACAGACAGAGAGATTCACAGACAGCCAGCCAGCCAGCCAGCCAGACAGAAAGACAGACAGCCAGAGACTCACAGCCAGCCAGCCAGCCAGCCAGCCAGACGACAGAGAGACTCACAGACAGCCAGCCAGCCAGACGACAGACAGAGAGACTCACAGCCAGAGACAGACAGACTCACAGCGTTGAGCTCCATGCGTAGTTCCAGGACTTGGTCCATGTTGACGTCAACAGACAGGTAGTAGTGGGGAATGGTCTGCTTCGACTGCATCAACCTCTGGGCTATCACCTAGGGAACAACAATAACACTATCACCTAGGGAACAACAATAACACTATCACCTAGGGAACAACAATAACACTATCACCTAGGGAACAACAATAACACTATCACCTAGGGAACAACAATAACACTATCACCTAGGGAACAACAATAACACTATCACCTAGGGAACAACAATAACACTATCACCTAGGGAACAACAATAACACTATCACCTAGGGAACAACAATAACACTATCACCTAGGGAACAACAATAACACTATCACCTAGGGAACAACAATAACAATATCACCTAGGGAACAACAATAACACTATCACCTAGGGAACAACAATAACACTATCACCTAGGGAACAACAATAACACTATCACCTAGGGAACAACAATAACACTATCACCTAGGGAACAACAATAACACTATCACCTAGGGAACAACAATAACAATATCACCTAGGGAACAACAATAACACTATCACCTAGGGAACAGCAATAACACTATCACCTAGGGAACAACAATAACAATATCACCTAGGGAACAACAATAACACTATCACCTAGGGAACAACAATAACAATATCACCTAGGGAACAACAATAACACTATCACCTAGGGAACAACAATAACACTATCACCTAGGGAACAACAATAACACTATCACCTAGGGAACAACAATAACACTATCACCTAGGGAACAACAATAACACTATCACCTAGGGAACAACAATAACAATATCACCTGACATTAAAAGACACATGCCACACCCTGTCCTCCTCCAGTCAGATATAACGTTGACTAATATATATATTTATACCATGGCATTGTTGAATACTCGTTTCTGATTGGCTTGAAGGGCATTCTAGAGTGTACATTATTTTCCCAATAATGCACAGTATATTTGCACGGTAGAATTCAATGACTATATTACATTCTTACATGTTCTATGTTTGAGCTGATTTAGAAAATAAAAGTCGAATTGAAAACATTATTTTCATTTTTGAATTCGATTTTCATAATGGCAAGCTAGGACTGATGGTTTGGTTAGCTAAACTAGCAAGTCTGTTTGGTTACCATGGCAACTACTGTAGTTACAGTATCTAGGCAACTTGCTAGCTACTTCAGAGGATGTTGAACACATTTCTACTGGCAAATTAACACATTTCTACTGGCAAATTAACACATTTCTACTGGCAAATTAACACATTTCTACTGGCAAATTAACACATTTCTACTGGTAAATTAACACATTTCTACTGGCAAATTAACACATTTCTACTGGCAAATTAACACATTTCTACTGGCAAATTAACACATTTCTACTGGCAAATTAACACATTTCTACTGGCAAATTAACACATTTCTACTGGTAAATTAACACATTTCTACTGGCAAATTAACACATTTCTACTGGCAAATTAACACATTTCTACTGGCAAATTAACACATTTCTACTGGTAAATTAACAAATTTCTACTGGCAAATTAACACATTTCTACTGGCAAATTAACACATTTCTACTGGCAAATTAACACATTTCTAGTGGTAAATGTGTTAAATTATAGCCATAGTATAAAAGGGATAATCAACTCGGGGCTTTATGGATTCTCTGGAAAATAATGCAACTCTGTGGAAGGTTAGTTACTCCGCTAGGGAGTCGCGGAACACACCTTCCACGTCGTTGATTATTCCTCACACAATTTGGATCAATAAACATTAGCACAGCGAACATATTAAATGGTGAAGATATCTTGTGTGTGTTTAAAAATAACGAAACAGTAAATCGATTTCAATAATATATTGTTTGTATTTTCAATAAATGTATGTTTAAGTAACTTTAAATTATAATTGTTGAATTTTTAACAGTCAAGTAAAAAAGTTTTCAGGGGGATGTATGATCACGTGGTATGACCTTAATGCCTCTAGCTCAGCCAGAATATACAACAATTTGTGATATTGTGTTCAAGTAAACAGAGGACTTTTATTTTTATGATTTTTGCGCGATTTGGACCCGTTAATGGCGCTAACAGAGCCCTCCTTGGCTTGCTAGCTCAGCTCACCCGTCTGATGTTGCTGATAGGGATGTCGGTGAAGGTGCCTGTTGAAACGGCAGCGGCTGGGGAGGGTGTAGGGGCAGGGCTACGGGCAGGGCTACGGGCAGCTGATACTGGAGTCTACACAAACACACAGAAACACCCACAAAACACTGCATCAGATCTCTGTCTACATACCATTAATCAATGAAAGTCTCAAATATCAATACTAAGCTAAGCATGAATCACATTCAATACTAAGCTAAGCATGAATCACATTCAATACTAAGCTAAGCATGAATAATAATCAATACTAAGCTAAGCATGAATAACATTCAATACTAAGCATTAATAATAATCAACACTAAGCTAAGCATTGGTAATAATCAATACTAAGCTAAGCATTGGTAATAATCAATACTATGTATAATAATAATCAATACTACTCATTCATCATAATAATCAATACTACGGATTAATACTAATCAATACTACGGATGAAGACTAATCAATACTACGGATTAATAATAATCAATACTACGGATTAATAATAATCAACACTACAGATTAATAATCATCAATACTAAGCTAAGCATGGGTAATCATCAATACTAAGCTAAGCATGGGTAATCATCAATACTAAGCTAAGCATTAGTAATAATCAATACTAAGCTAGGTAGCTTAGTGGTTAAGAGCATTGTGCCAGTAACTGAAAGGTCGCTGGTTCTAATCCCCGAGCCGACTAGGTGAAAAATCTGTCGATGTGCCCTTGAGCAAGGCACTTAACCCTAATTGCTCCTATAAGTCGCTCTGGATAAGAGCCTCTGCTAAAGGACTACAATGTCAAATGTAAGCTAAGCATTAGTAACAATCAATACTAAGCTAAGCATTGGTAATAATCAATACTAAGCTAAGGATTGGTAATAATACATACTAAGTATTAGTAATAATCAATGCTAAGCATTAGTAATAATCAATACTAAGCTAAGGATTGGTAATAATACATACTAAGTATTAGTAATAATCAATGCTAAGCATTAGTAATAATCAATACTAAGCTAAGCATTGGTAATAATACATTCTAAGTATTAGTAATAATCAATGCTAAGCATTAGTAATAATCAATACTAAGCTAAGCATTGGTAATAATCAATACTAAGCTGAGCATTAGTAATAATCAATGCTAAGCATGAATAATAATCAATACTAAGCATGAATAATAATCAATACTAACCATGAATAATAATCAATACTAAGCATGAATAATAATCAATACTAAGCTGAGCGTTAAAACCCATCTAGGATAAACACAGTAAAGTGCACTTGTGGTGACTTACAGCAGGGGCAGCCTTGGGGGGGACGAAGGTCTCAATGTCTTTCCTGGTGACTCTACCATCAGGACCGGAGCCTGAAAAACACACAGACACACACGAGCGTCAGAGAGAAGGGGTGTGTGTGTGTGTGTGTGTAAATGTGTGTGTGTGTGTGTGTGTGTGTGTGTGTGCACTCACCGCTGACCTGGGCCAGGTCAATGCCCTTCTCAGCAGCGAGGGTCTTGGCGAGCGGGCTGGCGAAAACACGCCCTTTCCTGGGGGTTGCCGGGGCAACGGGGGCTGGGCTAGGGGTGGGGAGGGGCGCTGCAGGAGTGGGGGCTGCAACCTAGAACACACACACACAATGTTGCTGTTTCTATGAGTTGATGTACAGGTATTCTCCAGACTGTCAGATAACCATCTTGAAAATGTCTAATTAGCTACCAAGTTATAATACAAGATCTCTAACAACGCTAGCTAACAAGTTATAACATTTTACATTTTAGTCATTTAGCAGACGCTCTTATCCAGAGCTTACAGTTAGTGAGTGCATACATTTGTATTTATCTTTTCATACTGGTCCCCCGTGGGAATCGAACCCACAACCCTGGCGTTGCAAGCGCCATGCTCTACCAACTGAGCTACACGGGACTATAACACAAGCTCTCTAACAACGCTAGCTAGCAAGTTATAATACAAGATCTCTAACAACGCTAGCTAACAAGTTATAATACAAGATCTCTAACAGCGCTAGCTAACAAGTTATAATACAAGATCTCTAACAACGCTAGCTAACAAGTTATAATACAAGATCTCTAACAACGCTAGCTAACAAGTTATAATACAAGATCTCTAACAACGCTAGCTAACAAGTTATAATACAAGATCTCTAACAACGCTAGCTAACAAGTTATAATACAAGATCTCTAACAACGCTAGCTAACAAGTTATAATACAAGATCTCTAACAACGCTAGCTAACAAGTTATAATACAAGATCTCTAACAACGCTAGCTAACAAGTTATAATACAAGATCTCTAACAACGCTTAGCTAACAAGTTATAATACAAGATCTCTAACAACGCTAGCTAACAAGTTATAATACAAGATCTCTAACAACGCTAGCTAACAAGTTATAATACAAGATCTCTAACAACGCTAGCTAACAAGTTATAATACAAGATCTCTAACAACGCTAGCTAACAAGTTATAATACAAGATCTCTAACAACGCTAGCTAACAAGTTATAATACAAGCCATCAGAATGTTGTGTGTTACCGGTGCTGAGGCGGGGGGAGGAGCGGGGGGTGGGGTGGAGACTTCAGCTCCTGCGGTCTCTACGTAGTCGCTGAAGGCAGCGATGTCACTCTCCTTCTCCACGATGATGCAGAGAGGAGCGCCCAGTGGAACGTCACGCGTTCCCTCAGACACCATGATCTTAGCCAGGTAACCCTCTTCCTGCACCTCAAACCCTACACAAACACACACACACACACACACACACACACACACACACACACACACACACACGAGTAACATCAATGTGTACAGTGTGGTAGTGATGCGTGGGTCGGCTGTTTTGTTTATCCACACCTGCCCGCAATAGCTAATAACCCATCGACAACCGCCTGACTATGTGATAGTGACAATCATTATACAGTCAGAGATGACGGAGTGATGTTTTGACAGGGGGTGCAGGATATATATTTCTAAGCCTTTAGATAGGCCCTTTGTTTCCAACATGTTGGTAAGCTAGGCTATTTGTTAGTCAACTTCTTTAGAATTAGATACATGAAGCTTCTCTGTCATTACTGCCCTAGAAGACTAAATAAATCATTGTTCACCAATAATGTCATAAAATCGATGAACGCTTCAATCTAGTTGACATCGGTAAAGTTCTCTTTCATCTCTGCATCTCTGTTTAGGCACCGAAGAGAAAATGCATTAACAAAAAACACGGAGAAGATTTTCAGTGCAAAATTTCCAAATGACATCAGTTTGACTGGTTTAAGAGGAACACCTACGTGAGAATGCTATTCATTGACTACAGCTCAGCATTCAACACCATAGTGCCCTCTAAGCTCATCACTAAGCTAAGGATCCTGGGACTAAACACCTCCCTCTGCAACTGGATCCTGGACTTCCTGACGGGCCGCCCCCAGGTGGTAAGGGTAGGTAACAACACATCTGCCACACTGATCCTCAACACGGGGGCCCCTCAGGGGTGCGTGCTCAGTCCCCTCCTGTACTCTCTGTTCACCCATGACTGCATAACCAGGCACGACTCCAACACCATCATTAAGTTTGCCGACGACACAACAGTGGTAGGCCTGATCACCGACAACGACGAGACAGCCTATAGGGAGGAGGTCAGAGACCTGGCCGTGTGGTGCCAGGACAACAACCTCTCCCTCAACGTGACCAAGACAAAGGAGATGATTGTGGACTACAGGAAAAAAAAGAGGACTGAGCACGCCCCCATTCTCATCGACGGGGCTGTAGTGGAACAGGTTGAGAGCTTCAAGTTCCTTGGTGTCCACATCATCAACGAACTATCATGGTCCAAACACACCAAGACAGTCGTGAAGAGGGCACGACAAAGCCTATTCCCCCTCAGGAGACTGAAAAGATTTGGCATGGGTCCTCAGATCCTCAAAAAATTCTACAGCTGCACCATCGAGAGCATCCTGACTGGTTGCGTCACCGCCTGGTATGGCAACTGCTTGGCCTCCGACCGCAAGGCACTACAGAGGGTAGTGCGTACCGCCCAGTACATCACTGGGGCCAAGCTTCCTGCCATCCAGGACCTCTATACCAGGCGGTGTCAGAGGAAGGCCCTCAAAATTGTCAAAGACTCCAGCCACCCTAGTCATAGACTGTTCTCTCTGCTACCGCACGGCAAGCGGTACCGGAGTGCCAAGTCTAGGTCCAAAAGACTTCTCAACAGCTTCTACCCCCAAGCCATAAGACCCCTGAATAGCTAATCATGGCTACCCGGACTATTTGCACTGCCCCCCGACCCCATCCTTTTTACGCTGCTGCTACTCTGTTAATTATTTATGCATAGTCACTTTAACTCTACCCACATGTACATATTACTTCAACTACCTCTACTAGCAGGTGCCCCCGCACATTGACTCTGCACCGGTACCCCCCTGTATATATAGCCTCCCTACTGTTATTTTATTTTACTTCTGCACTTTTTTTTCTCAACACTTTTTTTGTTGTTGTTTTATTTTTACTTTTTTTGTTAAAAATAAATGCACTGTTGGTTAAGGGCTGTAAGTAAGCATTTCACTCTAATGTCTGCACCTGTTGTATTCGGCGCATGTGACCAATACAATTTGATTTGATTTAAAGAAATTACAAGCTGTGAAAATTTGAAAACTACCCAACATGTTTCTGATTTCAGGTCGGCTTGGATGCATATTTTGTCATTGAAATAGTATCAGCTTTTATGATGCTGATAAAGATAGCCCCTTTACAAACGGTCCCTAACCGCACATTAATTCTCTGAAGATGCTGAAATAAATAAATAATATTTCTCCAATCATGTTCGCCAGTTCTGCTGGAGTTAATATTAGCAAAGACAGCACAGTATGGAGATAGGCAGAAACTGCTTCTCCAATAGAAATCCCTGATCATGCTTGTAGGCGATGTCATGGCAACGTTGGCTAGCTAAGCTCGTGCAGAAACGCGCCATTGGGTCTAACGGTCGTATCGCGGGGAACTGCACATGTGCAGCCGTCAAATCAAAAGGCACTCATTCGACATAAAGTAGTTTTTGAGGAAAATGAAAACGTGTCATCTTGTCACTCTAACGAGGTTGGAGTAATAACATGATCAATTACTGAAGACATTGGCTCTAATCCAGGTTCTGCCTTTAGATTTAGAGAAAATTAACAACTAAGGAAGATTTTTTCACTTCTCTCATGGACTTCTCAAACCCCGGCCTCGTCTGATTGGTCTGATTGGTCTGATTGGTCTGATTGGTCTGATTGGTCTGATTGGTCTGATTGGTCTGATTGGTCTGATTGGTCTGATTGGTCTGATTGGTCTGATTGGTCTGTTTGGTCTGATTGGTCTGATTGGTCTGATTGGTCTGATTGGTCTGATTGGTCTGATTGGTCTGTTTGGTCTGATTGGTCTGATTGGTCTGTTTCGCAAGCGTTCCTGGAAGTCTTGCGATGTTGCGCCTCTGGGTTTAGAAACTCTGTGATATAATGCTGTGAGAGGTTATTGACCTACAGTCAGTGTCCAGATTTCAGCTATGCTACTATTCCATTTAACCCATCTGAACAGTAGAGTTCCCTTGACGCGCCATTTTAAAGTCCCAGTCTTGTGACAGTCTAATTTGTATAACGCCACATAACATAGAACATGGAACACTGCTATCATCCTCTTTGACCACTTCACCTAAATCTTTCCCAAACATCACTGTCCTGACCCTCCCTTCTTATTGAATTAAACTCAGACATTGCCCTTTTTGCCTCAGTGGATCGACAGTAAAGTTCCCAAAATGTGGTGATTGGTGTGTATCAGGACAGTTAAGCTCTAAATGTGGTGATTGGTGTGTATCAGGACAGTTAAGCTCTAAATGTGGTGATTGGTGTGTATCAGGACAGTTAAGCTCTAAATGTGGTGATTGGTGTGTATCAGGACAGTTAAGCTCTAAATGTGGTGATTGGTGTGTATCAGGACAGTTAAGCTCTAAATGTGGTGATTGGTGTGTATCAGGACAGTTAAGCTCTAAATGTGGTGATTGGTGTGTATCAGGACAGTTAAGCTCTAAATGTGGTGATTGGTGTGTATCAGGACAGTTAAGCTCTAAATGTGGTGATTGGTGTGTATCAGGACAGTTAAGCTCTAAATGTGGTGATTGGTGTGTATCAGGACAGTTAAGCTCTAAATGTGGTGATTGGTGTGTATCAGGACAGTTAAGCTCTAAATGTGGTGATTGGTGTGTATCAGGACAGTTAAGCTCTAAATGTGGTGATTGGTGTGTATCAGGACAGTTAAGCTCTAAATGTGGTGATTGGTGTGTATCAGGACAGTTAAGCTCTAAATGTGGTGATTGGTGTGTATCAGGACAGTTAAGCTCTAAATGTGGTGATTGGTGTGTATCAGGACAGTTAAGCTCTAAATGTGGTGATTGGTGTGTATCAGGACAGTTAAGCTCTAAATGTGGTGATTGGTGTGTATCAGGACAGTTAAGCTCTAAAGCTGAGGCCAGATACAAATAATGAAAGAAAAACCTCCATGTAGCCTGTAGATATGAAGGATTTTTTCTGTTGTTTTCTCTTTCGTCACCTACCCGCCCCCACCCCACACCCCACACCCGCCCCCACCCCACACCCGTGTGTCGTGTGTATACCCTGTGTGTGTGTGTGTGTGTATACCCTGTGGGTGTGTGTGTACTGACCGATGGTAGCCTTGTCCGTCTCTATCTCTGCCAGTAGATCTCCTTCACTGAGTTTCTCTCCAACCTTCTTCTCCCAGCGCTGCACTGTCCCCATCGTCATAGTAGGAGACAGCGCTGGCAGACACACCTAACACCCAGATGAGGAGACAGACAGGTTTCTGATAAGACTAAATGGACTGGTCCATCTCCAGTGAAATGTTTGGTGTGTGTCCTACCTTCATGTGGGTGGGTAGGGAGCTGCCGGGGGCGGTGGGAGGAGCAGCAGGGGGAGGGGGCGGGGCAGCTGCAGAAGGGGAAAAGCTAGTGGCAAGCTTCTCCAACGTCAAGTCCTTAAAGGCCGGGATCAGATCAGCACTGATGACACACACAGGTTAGAACACACACACAGGTTAGAATACACACACAGGTTAGAATACACACACAGGTTAGAATACACACACACAGGTTAGAATACACACACACAGGTTAGAATACACACACAGTGGGCCTCCCGAGTGGCGCAGTGCTTGAGGAGTCACTACAGACCCGGGTTCGATCCCAGGCTGTGTCAAAGCCAGCCGCGACCGGGAGACCCATGAGGTGACGCACAATTGGCCCAGCGTTGTCCGGGTTAGGAGAAGGTTTGGCCGGCTGAAATGTCCTTGTCCCATCGCGCTCTAGCGACTCCTTGTGGCGGGCCGGGCGCCCGCAAGCTGACTTCGTTCGCCAGCTGGACAGTGTTTCCTCCGACACATTGGTGCGGCTGGCCTCCGGGTTAAGCGAGCAGTGTGTCAAGAAGCATTGCAGCTTGGCAGGGTCGTGTTTCGGAGGACGCATGGCTCTCGACCTTCGCCTCTCCCGAGTCCGTAGGGGAGTTGCAGCGATTGGACAAGACTAACTACCAATTGGATATCACGAAATTGGGGACAAAAAGGGGTAAAAGTACAAATATATATAGAATATAGAATACACACACACAAACACAGACGTACCTGTCAACGGTGATGCAGATGACTGCTCCCACGGTGACGTCTCTAGTTCCTTCGGGTACCAGGATCTTAGCCAGGTAACACTCCTCCAACAGTTCAAACCCTACGGTGGCCTTGTCAGTCTCCACCTAACACACACACAGTTAGCCAGGTCTGTGTTCACTATGTATGAAACAGAGGAACACAAGTTCAAAACATCACGGAGTTCAAAGTAAAGAAGGGAGAGAGAGAGAGAGAGAGAGAGAGAGAGAGAGAGAGAAAGAGAGAGAGAGAAAGAGAAAGAGAGAGAGAAAGAGAAAGAGAGAGAGAGAGAGAGAGAGAGAGAGAGAGAGAGAGAGAGAGAGAGAGAGAGAGAGAGAGAGAGAGAGAGAGAGAGAGAGAGAGAGAGAAGAGGAAGAGAGAGAGAGAGAGAGAGAGAGAGAGAGAGAGAGAGAGAGAGAGAGAGAGAGAGAGAGAGAGAGAGAGAGAGAGAGAGAGAGAGAGAGAGAGAGAGAGAGAGAGAGAGAAGAGAGAGAGAGAGAGAGAGAGAGAGAGAGAGAGAGAGAGAGAGAGAGAGAGAGAGAGAGAGAGAGAGAGAGAGAGAGAGAGAGAGAGAGAAGAGGAAGAGAGAGAGAGAGAGAGAGAGAGAGAGAGAGAGAGAGAGAGAGAGAGAGAGAGAGAGAGAGAGAGAGAGAGAGAGAGAGAGAGAGAGAGAGAAGAGGAAGAGAGAGAGAGAGAGAGAGAGAGAGAGAGAGAGAGAGAGAGAGAGAGAGAGAGAGAGAGAGAGAGAGGAGGAGAGAGAGAAGAGGAAGAGAGAGAGAGAGAGAGAGAGAGAGAGAGAGAGAGAGAGAAGAGGAAGAGAGAGAAGAGGGAGAAAAGGAAGAGAGAGAGAGAGAGAAGAGGAAGAGAGAAAAAAGTAAGAGAGAAGAGGAAGAGAGAGAGAGAGAGAGAGAGAGAGAGAGAGAGAGAGAAGAGGAAGAGAGAAAGAGAGAGAATAGGAAGAGAGAGAGAGAGAGAGAGAAGAGGAAGAGAGAGACAGAGAGAAGAGGAAGAGAGAAAAAAGGAAGAGAGAAGAGGAAGAGAGAGAGAGAGAAGAGGAAGAGAGAGAGAGAGAAGAGGAAGAGAGAGAGAGAGAGAGATAGAGACAGACTGTAATTATGATTTTGTGACATTCAAACGTCTCAGATAAATTCCCGAAATTGTGATTTTTTGGTTTTTTGATACTCCTGATATAACTGATAGCTAAGGACACTCCTGTAATAACTGATAGCCTAGGATACTCCTGTAATAACTGATAGCTAAGGACACTCCTGTAATAACTGATAGCTTAGGATACTCCTGTAATAACCGATAGCTAAGGACACTCCTGTAATAACCGATAGCTAAGGATACTCCTGTAATAACCGATAGCTAAGGATACTCCTGTAATTACTGATAGCTAAGGACACTCCTGTAATAACTGATAGCCTAGGATACTCCTGTAATAACTGATAGCTAAGGACACTCCTGTAATAACTGATAGCCTAGGATACTCCTGTAATAACTGATAGCTAAGGACACTCCTGTAATAACTGATAGCTAAGGACACTCCTGTAATAACTGATAGCTAAGGACACTCCTGTAATAACTGATAGCTAAGGATACTCCTGATATAACTGATAGCTAAGGATACTCCTGATATAACTGATAGCTAAGGATACTCCTGTAATAACTGATAGCTAAGGATACTCCTGTAATAACTGATAGCTAAGGACACTCCTGTAATAACTGATAGCTAAGGATACTCCTGATATAACTGATAGCTAAGAACACTCCTGTAATAACTGATAGCTAAGGATACTCTTGATATAACTGATAGCTAAGGACACTCTTGTAATAACTGATAGCCTAGGATACTCCTGTAATAACTGATAGCTAAGGACACTCCTGTAATAACTGATAGCTAAGGATACTCCTGTAATAAATTATAGCTAAGGACACTCCTGTAATAACTGATAGCTAAGGATACTCCTGATATAACTGATAGCTAAGGACACTCCTGTAATAACTGATAGCTAAGGATACTCCTGATATAACTGATAGCTAAGGACACTCCTGTAATAACTGATAGCCAAGGATACTCCTGTAATAACTGATAGCTAAGGGTACTCCTGTAATAACTGATAGCTAAGGACACTCCTGTAATAACTGATAGCTAAGGATACTCCTGATATAACTGATAGCTAAGGACACTCCTGTAATAACTGATAGCTAAGGACACTCCTGTAATAACTGATAGCTAAGGATACTCCTGTAATAACTGATAGCTAAGGACACTCCTGTAATAACCGATAGCTAAGGATACTCCTGTAATAACCGATAGCTAAGGATACTCCTGTAATTACTGATAGCTAAGGACACTCCTGTAATAACTGATAGCCTAGGATACTCCTGTAATAACTGATAGCTAAGGACACTCCTGTAATAACTGATAGCCTAGGATACTCCTGTAATAACTGATAGCTAAGGACACTCCTGTAATAACTGATAGCTAAGGACACTCCTGTAATAACTGATAGCTAAGGATACTCCTGATATAACTGATAGCTAAGGATACTCCTGATATAACTGATAGCTAAGGATACTCCTGTAATAACTGATAGCTAAGGATACTCCTGTAATAACTGATAGCTAAGGATACTCCTGATATAACTGATAGCTAAGGACACTCCTGTAATAACTGATAGCTAAGGATACTCCTGATATAACTGATAGCTAAGAACACTCCTGTAATAACTGATAGCTAAGGATACTCCTGATATAACTGATAGCTAAGGACACTCTTGTAATAACTGATAGCCTAGGATACTCCTGTAATAACTGATAGCTAAGGACACTCCTGTAATAACTGATAGCTAAGGATACTCCTGATATAACTGATAGCTAAGGACACTCCTGTAATAACTGATAGCTAAGGACACTCCTGTAATAACTGATAGCTAAGGACACTCCTGTAATAACTGATAGCTAAGGATACTCCTGATATAACTGATAGCTAAGGACACTCCTGTAATAACTGATAGCTAAGGATACTCCTGATATAACTGATAGCTAAGGACACTCCTGTAATAACTGATAGCTAAGGATACTCCTGTAATAACTGATAGCTAAGGACACTCCTGTAATAACTTATAGCCAAGGATACTCCTGTAATAACTGATAGCTAAGGGTACTCCTGTAATAACTGATAGCTAAGGACACTCCTGTAATAATTGATAGCTAAGGATACTCCTGATATAACTGATAGCTAAGGACACTCCTGTAATAACTGATAGCTAAGGACACTCCTGTAGTAACTGATAGCTAAGGACACTCCTGTAATAACTGATAGCTAAGGACACTCCTGTGCATCTTTAGAAGGAGGAGGTAGATTGACGTAGTGTCCTTCCTCAAATTCAACAAACTTGACCTGCCTGTCAAAAACGTCCAGGTCACCAAGTGAATAACGAACTTTCTTCTGATTCAAACAACTATTAGAAAGCAGCCTTAGTATCTGAACAGGCAGAGGAAATGTTAGGTAGTTAGTAGAAGCCTTTACACACCTTTAGCCCAAAAATGCATTGAAGATCACTGGAACTGCGATCAGCGTTTACCCACTTATTTTGTTACCACTGCATCGCTGGTTCTCACCTCAGTGATCAGGTTAGTATCTGAACTGGTTCTCACCTCAGTGATCAGGTTAGTATCTGAACTGGTTCTCACCTCAGTGATCAGGTTAGGGTTAGTATCTGAACTGGTTCTCACCTCAGTGATCAGGTTAGTATCTGAACTGGTTCTCACCTCAGTGATCAGGTTAGTATCTGAACTGGTTCTCACCTCAGTGATCAGGTTAGTATCTGAACTGGTTGTCACCTCAATAATCAGGTTAGGGTTAGTATCTGAACTGGTTCTCACCTCAGTGATCAGGTTAGTATCTGAACTGGTTCTCACCTCAGTAATCAGGTTAGGGTTAGTATCTGAACTGGTTCTCACCTCAGTGATCAGGTTAGTATCTGAACTGGTTCTCACCTCAGTAATCAGGTTAGGGTTAGTATCTGAACTGGTTCTCACCTCAGTGATCAGGTTAGTATCTGAACTGGTTCTCACCTCAGTGATCAGGTTAGTATCTGAACTGGTTCTCACCTCAGTGATCAGGTTAGTATCTGAACTGGTTCTCACCTCAGTGATCAGGTTAGTATCTGAACTGGTTCTCACCTCAGTAATCAGGTTAGGGTTAGTATCTGAACTGGTTCTCACCTCAGTGATCAGGTTAGTATCTGAACTGGTTCTCACCTCAGTGATCAGGTTAGTATCTGAACTGGTTCTCACCTCAATAATCAGGTTAGGGTTAGTATCTGAACTGGTTCTCACCTCAGTGATCAGGTTAGTATCTGAACTGGTTCTCACCTCAGTGATCAGGTTAGTGTTAGTATCTAAACTGGTTCTCACCTCAGTGATCAGGTTAGTGTTAGTATCTAAACTGCTTCTCACCTCAGTGATCAGGTTAGTATCTGAACTGGTTCTCACCTCAGTGATCAGGTTAGTATCTGAACTGGTTCTCACCTCAGTGATCAGGTTAGTGTCTGAACTGGTTCTCACCTCAGTGATCAGGTTAGTATCTAAACTGCTTCTCACCTCAGTGATCAGGTTAGGGTTAGTATCTGAACTGCTTCTCACTAACTATAACTAGTCACCTCTGCTATCAGGTAACTAACTATAACTAGTCACCTCTGCTATCAGATCTCCCTCGTTGATCTTGTCTCCCTCCTTCTTCTCCCAGCGAGCGATGGTTCCAGTCTGCATGGTGGGGGACAGAGCAGGCAGCTCCACCTAACACACACACAGACACAGACACAGACACAGACACACACACATTAGAGCGATGGTTCCAGTCTGCATGGTGGGGGACAGAGCAGGCAGCTCCACCTAAGACACACACACACACACACACACACACACACACACACACACACACACAGACACACACACACAGACACAGACACAGACACAGACACACACACAGACACATTAGAGCGATGGTTCCAGTCTGCATGGTGGGGGACAGAGCAGGCAGCTCCACCTAACACACACGTTCTTACACACACACACTCCAGGCTTTCCGTTAGCAGGTAATAGCCGGCTTTTGGCCATCAAAAAAATTGAAAAGCCAATAAATACAATTTGTCCTGAAGAAAATAAATCCCATCACAAAATAATTCTTTTTAGCATATTCACTGATGGAAATACCAGTTGATGGAATTGTTCATTGATTGAAATACCAGTTGACGGAAATGTTAATTGATGGAAAGACATTTGATGGAAATATTAATTGATGGAAAAACATTTGACCGGTCATGCTTATAGGTCTGGAGCTTGTGTATATCCGTTACGTATCGACTTTTCCACACGCGTACAGCATACAGAGCTTTGGAGGGGAACATCTGTCAGACAACGCTTTTATAAGCCCAATCATTGCGCAACAATTATAAACGCAATTGTGTGTTAAAAATAGCTTTTTGGCCCCAATTAAAAACAGCTCGTATTTTTATTCCTCAACTGGTAATTGAAGCGCGTTTCCCATTCACCATTTCAAAATACTATCGTGGGAAAACAGTTTGGAAAGCAAATGGTTTTTGCTGTAAAGAGAAGACAATGAAAATACTAAATCTGTCTTTTAGTTATCAAAATTCTCAACTTAATTGATCGAACAACAGTAGGCCTATAACCTGTCTTATTGGCACCAGAGGAGAGCATCAGATCCCTGGTGAGGGATCACTTAGCATATTCACAGCAGAGAGCATCAGATCCCTGGTGAGGGATCACTGAGCATATTCACAGCAGAGAGCATCAGATCCCTGGTGAGGGATCACTGAGCGTATTCACAGCAGACAGCATCAGATCCCTGGTGAGGGATCACTGAGAGGGATCACTGAGCATATTCACAGCAGATAGCATCAGATCCCTGGTGAGGGATCACTGAGCATATTCACAGCAGAGAGCATCAGATCCCTGGTGAGGGCGCACTGAGCATATTCACAGCAGAGAGCATCAGATCCCTGGTGAGGGATCACTGAGCATATTCACAGCAGAGAGCATCAGATCCCTGGTGAGGAAGCACTGAGCATATTCACAGCAGAGAGCATTAGATCCCTGGTGAGGGCGCACTGAGCATATTCACAGCAGAGAGCATCAGATCCCTGGTGAGGGATCACTGAGCATATTCACAGCAGAGAGCATCAGATCCCTGGTGAGGGATCACTGAGCATATTCACAGCAGAGAGCATCAGATCCCTGGTGAGGGATCACTGAGCATATTCACAGCAGAGAGCATTAGATCCCTGGTGAGGGCGCACTGAGCATATTCACAGCAGAGAGCATCAGATCCCTGGTGAGGGATCACTGAGCATATTCACTATCATTGTTGGGTCAGTGCCACTAAAAGTTTGTTTTTGGACAATATTTTCCTCCTCCAGTTTATGCCTCTCCCCTTCTCGTAGGCCTATTATATGGACGACGTCGTTTTTATTGATCTGTTTGTCAGTGTCAGCAGAGTAGGTTACCCTGTAATTTGTCCTATTAAAAAAGGTTTTGCCAATGTCTCCAGTCATATACTGTAAAGTGTAGTAGAACTGCATAAAATGTGTTTTTCCCGTGTAAAAAATAAGAAACATATCTGATATAGCCTATAGCCCAGGCGCTCAGCACATATCTGATATAGCCTATAGCCCAGGCACTCAGCACATATCTGATATAGCCTATAGCCCAGGCGCTCAGCACATATCTGATATAGCCTATAGCCCAGGCGCTCAGCACATATCTGATATAGCCTATAGCCCAGGCGCTCAGCACATATCTGATATAGCCTATAGCCCAGGCGCTCAGCACATATCTGATATAGCCTATAGCCCAGGCGCTCAGCACATATCTGATATAGCCTATAGCCCAGGCGCTCAGCACATATCTGATATAGCCTATAGCCCAGGCGCTCAGCACATATCTGATATAGCCTATAGCCCAGGCGCTCAGCACATATCTGATATAGCCTATAGCCCAGGCGCTCAGCACATATCTGATATAGCCTATAGCCCAGGCGCTCAGCACATATCTGATATAGCCTATAGCCCAGGCGCTCAGCACATATCTGATATAGCCTATAGCCCAGGCGCTCAGCACATATCTGATATAGCCTATAGCCCAGGCGCTCAGCACATATCTGATATAGCCTATAGCCCAGGCGCTCAGCACATATCTGATATAGCCTATAGCCCAGGTGCTCAGCACATATCTGATATAGCCTATAGCCCAGGCGCTCAGCACATATCTGATATAGCCTATAGCCCAGGCGCTCAGCACATATCTGATATAGCCTATAGCCCAGGCGCTCAGCACTAAACTGTATTTTCTGCAAACAGTGATTGAGTTATATTATTAGACTAAATTATGACTATCCAATCTATTCTAGGGCTGACACCAATTAGTCGACTGGTCGATTGTTTGGTTGTTAGGCTGTTGGTTGACCCAGATTGTTTTAGTCGAGCAGTAACACATATATACAGTACCAGTCAAAGGTTTGGACACACCTACTAATTCCAGGGTTTTTCTTAATTTGTTACTATTTTCTACTAGTGAAGACATCAAAACTATGAAATAACACATATGGAATCATGTAGTAACCAAAGAAGTGTTAAGAAATCAAAATATATTTTATATTTGAGATTCTTCAAATAGCCACCCTTTGCCTTGATGACAGCTTTGCATTCTATAAACCAGCTTCACCTGGAATGCATTTCCAACAGTCTTGAAGAAGTTCCCACATATCTGAGCACTTGTTGGCTGCTTTTCCTTCACTCTGCAGTCCAACTCATCCCAAACCATCTCAATTGGGTTGAGGTCAGGTGATTGTGGAGGCCAGGTCATCTGATGCAGCACTCCATCACTCTCCTTCTTGGTCAAATAACCCTTACACATCCTGGAGGTGTGTGGGGTCATTGTCCTGTTGAAAAACAAATGATAGTCCCACTAAGCCCAAACCAGATGGGATGGCGTATCGCTGCAGAATGCTGTGGTAGCCATGCTGGTTAAATGTGCCTTGAATTCTAAATAAATCCCAGACAGTGTCACCAGCAAAGCTCCCCCACACCATAACACCACCTCCTCCATACTTCACGGTGGGATCCACACATGCGGAGATCATTCGTTCACCTACTCTGCATTTCACAAAGACACGGCGGTTGGAACCAAATATCTCCAATTTGGACTCATCAGACCAAAGGACAGATTTCCACTGGTCTAATGTCCATTGCTCGTGTTTCTTGGCCCAAGCAGGTCTCTTCTTATTATTGGTGTCCTTTAGTAGTGGTTTCTTTGCAACAATTTGACCATGAAGGCCTGATTCACGCAGTCTCCTCTGAACAGTTGATGTTGAGATGTGTCTGTTACTTGAACTCTGTGATGCATTTATTTGGGCTGCAATTTCTGAGGCTGGTAACTCTAATGAACTTATCCTCTGCAGCAGAGGTAACTCTGGGTCTTCCTTTCCTGTGGCGGTCCTCATGAGAGCCAGTTTCATCATAGCGCTTGATGGTTTTTGTGACTGCACTTGAAGAAACTTTAAAAGTTCTTGAACTTTTCCGGATTGACTGACCTTCATGTCTTAAAGTAATGATGGACGGTCGTTTCTCTTTGCTTATTTGAGCTGTTCTTGCCATAATATGGACTTGGTCTTTTACCAAATAGGGCTATCTTCTGTATACCCCCCTACGTTGTCACAACACAACTGATTGGCTCAAACGCATTAAGAAGGAAATTAATTCCACAAATTAACAAAGCACACCTTTTAACTGAAATGCATTCCAGGTGACTACCTCATGAAGCTGGTTGAGATAATGCCAAGAGTGTGCAAAGCTGTCATCAAGGCAAAGGGTGGCTACTTTGAAGAATCTCAAATATAAAATATTTTTTGATTTGTTTAACACGTTTTTGTTTACTACATGATTCCATATGTGTTATTTCATAGTTTTGATGTCTTCACAATTATTCTACAATGTAGACAATAGTAAAAATAAAGAAAAACCCTGGAATGAGTAGGTGTGTCCAAACTTTTGACTGGTACTATAAGTCTGCAAATGCAATGATGCATGGAATCCTTTATTATAAAGGTGCATTTTTATGGTGAAAATTTGCTTCCCCAAACTTGAAACTCACGCTGCACCTATGCATAGGCTAGTGATTTTGCGGTTCCTTACTCATCTTGTTGGCTGAGGGAAAGTAAATGTTGACAGTTATCCTAACATCTTCAAAGTGAGCGGTACGGACACACATCATTGCTTCCTCTGTTAATATGAATGACCATAATCTAAAACGTGATTTCTGTCATTCTGAGCACCGTGTGTAGACGCCCTAATCAGGTTATGCACCCAATGCATATGAGTCAGGTAAATAATGGGTCAATAAAGAATACAATGCATTTGTCATCCCTGGATTGAAGTATGTTTTCCAGGCCATATCTCGAGCTGGCTCCACCATGTCCTAATATACACAGGAATGCTGCCTGACCTTTGTGCAGCTGTAAGCAAGCGGGTCAGATCTGATCGCTGCTACCGCGGACACTGCTAGTTAGCAAGTTGGTTAGCTGCCGCTACTACAAGGGACTGGTTAGCTCCCGCTACTACAAGGGACTGGTTAGCTCCCGCTACTACAAGGGACTGGTTAGCTGCCGCTACTACAAGGGACTGGTTAGCTGCCGCTATTACAAGGGACTGGTTAGCTCCCACTACTACAAGGGACTGGTTAGCTCCCACTACTACAAGGGACTGGTTAGCTCCCGCTACTACAAGGGACTGGTTAGCTCCCACTACTACAAGGGACTGGTTAGCTCCCACTACTACAAGGGACTGGTTAGCTCCCACTACTACAAGGGACTGGTTAGCTCCCACTACTACAAGGGACTGGTTAGCTCCCACTACTACAAGGGACTGGTTAGCTCCCACTACTACAAGGGACTGGTTAGCTCCCACTACTACAAGGGACTGGTTAGCTCCCACTACTACAAGGGACTGGTTAGCTCCCACTACTACAAGGGACTGGTTAGCTCCCGCTACTACAAGGGACTGGTTAGCTCCCACTACTACAAGGGACTGGTTAGCTGCCGCTACTACAAGGGACTGGTTAGCTCCCACTACTACAAGGGACTGGTTAGCTCCCACTACTACAAGGGACTGGTTAGCTGCCGCTATTACAAGGGACTGGTTAGCTGCCGCTACTACAAGGGACTGGTTAGCTCCCACTACTACAAGGGACTGGTTAGCTGCCGCTACTACAAGGGACTGGTTAGCTGCCGCTACTACAAGGGACTGGTTAGCTCCCACTACTACAAGGGACTGGTTAGCTCCCACTACTACAAGGGACTGGTTAGCTCCCACTACTACAAGGGACTGGTTAGCTCCCACTACTACAAGGGACTGGTTAGCTCCCACTACTACAAGGGACTGGTTAGCTCCCACTACTACAAGGGACTGGTTAGCTCCCGCTACTACAAGGGACTGGTTAGCTCCCACTACTACAAGGGACTGGTTAGCTGCCGCTACTACAAGGGACTGGTTAGCTCCCACTACTACAAGGGACTGGTTAGCTGCCGCTACTACAAGGGACTGGTTAGCTGCCGCTACTACAAGGGACTGGTTAGCTCCCGCTACTACAAGGGACTGGTTAGCTCCCACTACTACAAGGGACTGGTTAGCTGCCGCTACTACAAGGGACTGGTTAGCTCCCACTACTACAAGGGACTGGATAGCTCCCACTACTACAAGGGACTGGTTAGCTCCCACTACTACAAGGGACTGGTTAGCTGCCGCTACTACAAGGGACTGGTTAGCTCCCACTACTACAAGGGACTGGTTAGCTCCCACTACTACAAGGGACTGGTTAGCTCCCGCTACTACAAGGGACTGGTTAGCTCCCTCTACTACAAGGGACTGGTTAGCTCCCGCTATTACATTTACATATACATTTTTTGTCATTTAGCAGACGCTCTTATCCAGACGACTTACAGGAGCAATTAGGGTTAAGTGCCTTGCTCAAGGGCACATCAACAGATGTTTCACCTAGTCGGCTCGGGGATTAGAACCAGCGACCTTTCGGTTACTGGCACAACGCTCTACCAGGGACACCGCTACCAGGGACACCGCTAACTAGCTGGTTAGTTAACGACTCTGGGTGGCTAACTGATTAAGATGGTTATCCCTTGTCACTGTCAATGACTGCTACTCCATCGATAGATGTTGTTAGCTACAATAAAGACAATACCATTAGCTAGTTAGCTAGCAAAGCTAACGTTTCTGTCTGAAACGGACCTTTTAGAGCCCACACAAGCACAGAAGTCAGCTAGCGAAGTCGTCATACCTTCTGGTGCGGTGGCAGGCTGTAGAAGCGCTGTGTCTGGGCTCCCATGATGGGCTTGGGGGGTTGCAGCAGGGCCGCTCTGCTGGCGAAGACCACGGTGTTGAAACGACCCCCATTGCAAACAGCCTTGGACCGGACAGAGCCGTGATAGCGCCTCAGATGACAGGGTCCCAGAGCGGGACGAGAGCTCAGGGCAGGCCCAGGTAGGGCACCGCGGGACCGAGGCAACGCTGCAGACGGCCTCAGCCGCAGGACCAGACGGAGCATTTCGCCTTTATTGGTTTAGTCGCTAAACAGCTTTTAGATTCACTTGGAGCTACTCAGGTAACAGAATGTCTGATACCAATGGTAGCAATAAAGTGTCTTTCTGTCCCCCGAACCGGCCCAGGTAGCTAGCTAGATGCTCACTTTCCAATGACCTCCTTAATCACAACACAACGCTTTACGGCTGTCGTTCCGTGCATGTTACAGCAGGATTGGCATTGGCCAGAAAATTCTAAAAAGAAAACCGTAATTGAGCTGGCAACGTTGAGGACTCCATCTACTGTCGTAAAAAAGTCGCAAATCGGCTCTTCTTCTTCTTCTTCTTCTTCTTCTTCTTCTTCTTCTTCTTCTTCTTCTTCTTCTTCTTCTTCTTCTTCTTCTTCTTCTATGGTATATTGGCGATCGCACAATTTATTGTGCATTCCGCCACCTACTGTGCGGGATGGAAACAGGATTCCTAAAAATGGAACAAAATACCAAAACAACTACCATACTATAAAAAATAATTAAACTGAACTAACAAGATCTGATCCCTACACAGGCTCAAGGTGAACCTGGGAGGAAGACGCCAGTACCCCTTGCAAGTCTTCATATGTAAAATCCTTAAGTCCCAAAAACCTTTCTGCCACAGCCACAATAATGTCCAGTTTCTTAGATTTCTTTGAGACTTGTCCCACACAATTTATAACTGTGTGCAGCTGAACACTGTCTACTGGAAACACTTGGTTTGTTGTTTTTCATAAAAAAATTATAAAAATCTTAGTTCATGATGAATACTGAACTTTACAGGCTCAAATAGCCGACCAATCAGTCTGTTACCAACTCTTAGTACATGTTTGGCAAAAAAATTGTTTGACCAGATATAATGCTATTTTACAGTACACAAATTGACAACAGACTTTCAGCATGCTTATAGGGAAGGAAATTCAACAACCACAGTTCTTACACAAATGGCTGATGATTGGCTGAGAGAAATTGATGATAAAAAGATTATGGAGGCTGTTTGTTAGACTTCAGTGCGGCTTTTGACATTATCGATCATAGACTGCTTCTGGAATAACGTACACTACCGTTCAAAAGTTTGGGGTCACTTAGAAATGTCCTTGTTTTCAAAAGAAAAGCATTTAATTTTTTATTTTTAATAACATCAAATTGATCAGAAATACAGTATAGACATTGTTAATGTTGTAAATGGCTATTGTAGCTGGAAACGGCTGATTTTTAATGGAATATCTACATAGGCGTACAGAGGCCCATTATCAGCAACCATCAGTCCTGTGTTCCAATGGCACGTTGTGTTTGCTAATCCAAGTTTATCATTTTAAAAGGCTAATTGATCATTAGAAAACCCTTTTGCAATTATGTTAGCACAGCTGAAAACTGTTGTGCTGATTAAAGAAGCAATAAAACTGGTCTTCTTGAGACTAGTTGAGTATCTGGAGGATCAGCAATTGTGGGTTCGATTACAAGCTCAAAATGGCCAGAAACAAATAACTTTATTCTGAAACTCGTCAGTCTATTCTTGTTCTGAGAAATGAAGGCTATTCCATGCGAGAAATTGCCAAGAAACTGAAGCTTTCGTACAACACTGTGTACTACTCCCTTCACAGAACAGCGTAAACTGGCTCTAACCAGAATAGAAAGAGGAGTGGGAGGCCCCGGTGCACAACTGAGCAAGAGTACAAATACATTAAAGTGTCTAGTTTGAGAAACAGACGCCTCACAGGTCCTCAACTGGCAGCTTCATTAAATAGTACCCGCAAAACACCGGTCTCAACGTCAACAGTGAAGAGGCGACTCCGGGATGCTGACCTTCTAGGCAGAGTTGCAAAGAAAAAGCCATATCTCAGACTGCCCATCTTAATCTTTTCTTTTTATTGGCCAGTCTGAGATATGGCTTTTTCTTTGCAACTCTGCCTGGAAGGTCAGCAAAAGTGGAGTCTGTCAGAATGACCAGGACTGGTCTTATTTTGATTAATTTGATTTCTGAAGAACAGAGGAAGATTGAAGTGAGCCTCAAAATAATCCGGACAACAGAAGTTTTGTGTTTTGAACTTCGGAGTAGAGCACCAGTCAAAGGAGACATCTCAGGGGTGACGACGGAAGTTCAGGTTGAATCCCTGAAGAGAATTCCTGGAGCGGTTGGTGCCCGGCGTCTGACCCGCTGGGTGAATGGAGAAAAAGAAGAAAGTCTGTCAGTCCTGTTGTTTTTTGATAAAGAGCAAATACCTGATACCAGCGCATGTGAAGCTTGGTTATGTAAGATACGCTGTAACAGCTTTTGTCCCCAAACAAATGCAGTGTATGAATTGTAAAGGATTTGGCCATGTTTCAAGTGTGTGCAGACGGACAGAGTATATTGCAGAACGGTGTCCAGAAGGACAACGATGTTGCAATTGTGGTAGGGTTCATGATCCGGAGTTCCTGGAGTGCCCTGTAAGGGTGAAGGAGATTGAGGTGGCAAAAGTTAGAGCGACCAATCAAATCTCTTATGCGGAGGCGATTAAAATAATTGAGAAAACAAGTGACGCTAGAAAATATATGGTAGTGTACGCAGCACAGTCTGTAGTAAATAGGCAGCAGCTACTCTTCCTGGGGTTTATTATGGATCCCCATTAGTTCCTGCCAAGGCAACAGCTACTCTTCCTGGGGTTTATTATGGATCCCCATTAGTTCCTGCCGAGGCAGCAGCTACTCTTCCTGGGGTTTATTATGGATCCCCATTAGTTCCTGCCGAGGCAGCAGCTACTCTTCCTGGGGTTTATTATGGATCCCCATTAGTTCCTGCCAAGGCAGCAGCTACTCTTCCTGGGGTTTATTATGGATCCCCATTAGTTCCTGCCAAGGCAACAGCTACTCTTCCTGGTGTTTATTAAGGATCCCCATTAGTTCCTGCCAAGGCAGCAGCTACTCTTCCTGGGGTTTATTATGGATCCCCATTAGTTCCTGCCAAGGCAACAGCTACTCTTCCTGGGGTTTATTATGGATCCCCATTAGTTCCTGCCAAGGCAACAGCTACTCTTCCTGGGGTTTATTATGGATCCCCATTAGTTCCTGCCAAGGCAGCAGCTACTCTTCCTGGGGTTTATTATGGATCCCCATTAGTTCCTGCCAAGGCAGCAGCTACTCTTCCTGGGGTTTATTATGGATCCCCATTAGTTCCTGCCAAGGCAGCAGCTACTCTTCCTGGGGTTTATTATGGATCCCCATTAGTTCCTGCCAAGGCAGCAGCTACTCTTCCTGGGGTTTATTATGGATCCCCATTAGTTCCTGCCAAGGCAGCAGCTACTCTTCCTGGGGTTTATTAAGGATCCCCATTAGCCGTGGCCAAGGCAGCAGCTACTCTTCCTGGGGTCCAGCAAAATTAAGGCAGTTTAAAAACATTACAACCCATTCACAAAAGATGTCAAAACACATTCACAACATATTTCACAACACACTGTGTGCCCTCAGGCCCCTACTCCACTACCACATATCTACAACACAGAATCCATGTGTACGTGTGTGTATAGTGCGTATGTTATCGTGTGTGTGTATGCATGTGTCTGTGCCTGTGTTTGTGTTGCTTCACAGTCCCCACTGTATCAAAAGGTGTATTTTTATATTTTTTAAATCTAATTTTACTGCTTGCATGAGTTACTTGATGTGGAATAGAGTTCCATGTAGTCATGGCTTTATGTAGTACTGTGCGCCTCCCATAGTCTGTTCTGGACTTGGGGACTGCTAAATGGCATATTATTATTATTATTATTAAGAGACCTCTGGTGGCATGTCTTGAGGGGTATGCATGGTTGTCTGAGCTGTGCGCCAGTAGTTTAAACAGACAGCTCGGTGCTTTCAACATGTCAATACCTCTCATAAATACAAGTACTGATGAAGTCAATCTCTCCTCCACTTTGAGCCAGGAGAGATTGACATGCATATTATTAATGTTAGCTCTCTGTGTACATCCAAGGGCCAACCGTGCTGCCCTGTTCTGAGCCAATTGTAATTTTCCTAAGTCCCTCTTTGTGGCACCTGACCACACGACTGAACAGTAGTCCAGGTGTGACAAAACTAGGGCCTGTAGGACCTGCCTTGTTGATAGTGCTGTTAAGAAGGCAGAGCAGCGCTTTATTATGGACAGACTTCTCCCCATCTTAGCTACTGTTGTATCAACCTATTTTGACCATGACAGTTTACAATCCAGGGTTACTCCAAGCAGTTTAGTCTCCTCAGCTTGCTCAATTTCCACATTATTCATTACAAGATTTAGTTGCGCTTTAGGGTTTAGTGAATGATTTGTCCCAAATTAGTTTTTCAAATATTTAGGACTAACTTATTTCTTGTCACCATTCTGAAACTAACTGCAGCTCTTTGTTAAGTGTTGCAGTCATTTCAGTCACTGTAGTAGCTGACGTGTATAGTGTTGAGTCATCCGTATACATAGACACACTGGCTTTACTCAGAGCCAGTGGCATGTCATTAGTAAAGATATAAAAAAGTAAGGGGCCTAGACAGCTGCCCTGGGGAATGCCTGACTTTACCTGGATGATGTTGTTTCTGCTAAATGACTAAAATGTCAAATGTACAGTTGAAGTCAGAAGTTTACATATACTTAGGTTGGAGTCATTAAAACTCATTTTTCAACCATTCCACACATTTCTTGTTAACAAACTATAGTTTTGGCAAGTTGGTTAGGACATCTACTTTGTGCATGACACAATACATTTTTCCAACAATTTTTACAGACAGATTATTTCACTTATAATTCACTGTATCACAATTCCAGTGGGTCAGAAGTTTACATACACTAAGTTGACTGTGCCTTTAAACAGCTTGGAAAATTCCAGAAAATGATGTCATGGCTTTAGAAGCTTCTGATAGGCTAATTGACATAATTTGAGTCAATTGGAGGTGAACCTGTGGATTTATTTCAAAGCCTACCTTCAAACTCAGTGCCTCTTTGCTTGACATCATGGGAGAATCAAAAGAAATCAGCCAAGACCACAGAAAAAAATTGTAGACCTCCACAAGTCTGGTTCATCCTTGGGAGCAATTTCCAAACGCCTGAAGGTACCACGTTCATCTGTACAAACAATAGTACGCAAGTATAAACACCATGGGACCACGCAGCCGTCATACCGCTCAGGAAGGAGACGCGTTCTGTCTCCTAGAGATGAACGTACTTTGGTGCGAAAAGTGCAAATCAATCCCAGAACAACAGCAAAGGACCTTGTGAAGATGCTGGAAGAAACAGGTACAAAAGTATCTATATCCACAGTAAAACGAGTCCTATATCGACAGACTATGGTTTGCAACTGCACATGGGGACAAAGATCTTACTTTTTGGAGAAATGTCCTCTGATCTGATGGAACAAAAATATAACTGTTTGGCCATAATGACCATCGTTATGTTTTGGAGGAAAAAGGGGGGTGCTTGCAAGCCGAAGAACACCATCCCAACCGTGAAGAACGGGGGTGGCAGCATCATGCTGTGGGGGTGCTTTGCTGCAGGAGGGACTGGTGCACTTCACAAAATAAATGACATCATGAAGAAGGAAAATTATGTGGATATATTGAAGCAACATCTCAAGACATCAGTCAGGAAGTTAAAGCTTGGTCGCAAATGGGTCTTCCAAATGGACAATGACCCCAAGCATACGGGGAGGAGGGAGGTGGAGAGAGAGAGACATGGGAGGGGGGAGGTGGAGAGAGCCAGGGGAGGGGAGAGGTGGAGAGAGACAGGGGAGGGGGGAGGTGGAGAGAGACATGGGAGGAGGTGGAGAGAGCCAGGGAGGGGAGAGGTGGAGAGAGACAGGGGAGGGGGAGGTGGAGAGAGACATGGGAGGGGGGAGGTGGAGAGAGAGTGAGAGACAGGGAGGGGGGAGGTGGAGAGAGAGAGAGACAGGGGGGGGGAGGTGGAGAGAGAGAGAGACAGGGAGGGTGGAGGTGGAGAGAGACAGGGGAGGGGGAGGTGGAGAGAGAGTGAGAGACAGGGGAGGGGGAGGTGGAGAGAGAGAGAGACAGGGGAGGGGAGGTGGAGAGAGAGAGAGACAGGGAGGGTGGAGGTGGAGAGAGAGTGAGAGACAGGGGAGGGGGAGGTGGAGAGAGAGAGAGACAGGGGAGGGGGTGAGGTGGAGAGAGAGAGAGAGACAGGGGAGGGGGAGGTGGAGAGAGAGAGACAGGGAGGGGGGAGGTGGAGAGAAAGAGAGAGACAGGGGAGGGGGGAGGTGGAGAGAGACAGTTAGGGGGAGGTGGAGAGAGAGACAGGGGAGGGGGGAGGTGGAGAGAGACAGTTAGGGGGAGGTGGAGAGAGAGACAGGGGATGGGGAGGTGGAGAGAGAGAGAGAGACAGGGGAGGGGGGAGGTGGAGAGAGACAGTTAGGGGGAGGTGGAGAGAGAGAGAGAGCAGGGGAGGGGGAGGTGGAGAGAGACAGTTAGGGGAGGTGGAGAGAGAGACAGGGGAGGGGGAGGTGGAGAGAGAGAGACAGTTAGGGGGAGGTGGAGAGAGAGACAGGGGAGGGGGAGGTGGAGAGAGAGAGACAGTTAGGGGGAGGTGGAGAGAGAGACAGGGGAGGGGGGAGGTGGAGAGAGAGACAGGGGAGGGGGAGGTGGAGAGAGAGAGACAGTTAGGGGGAGGTGGAGAGAGAGACAGGGGAGGGGGTAGGTGGAGAGAGACAGTTAGGGGGAGGTGGAGAGAGAGACAGGGGAGGGGAGGTGGAGAGAGAGAGACAGTTAGGGGAGGTGGAGAGAGAGAGACAGGGGAGGGGGAGGTGGAGAGAGAGAGACAGTTAGGGGGAGGTGGAGAGAGAGACAGGGGAGGGGGGAGGTGGAGAGAGAGAGACAGTTAGGGGAGGTGGAGAGAGAGACAGGGGAGGGGGTAGGTGGAGAGAGAGAGAGAGACAGGGGAGGGGGGAGGTGGAGAGAGAGAGAGAGACAGGGGAGGGGAGGGGGAGAGAGAGACAGGGGAGGGGGGAGGTGGAGAGAGAGAGAGAGACAGGGGAGGGGTGAGGTGGAGAGAAAGAGAGAGACAGGGGAGGGGGAGGTGGAGAGAGACAGTTAGGGGAGGTGGAGAGAGAGAGAGACAGGGGAGGGGGGAGGTGGAGAGAGAGAGAGACAGGGGAGGGGGAGGTGGAGAGAGACAGTTAGGGGGGAGGTGGAGAGAGAGACAGGGGAGGGGGAGGTGGAGAGAGAGAGACAGTTAGGGGGAGGTGGAGAGAGAGACAGGGGAGGGGGGAGGTGGAGAGAGAGAGACAGTTAGGGGGAGGGGGAGAGAGAGACAGGGGAGGGGGGAGGTGGAGAGAGAGAGAGAGACAGGGGAGGGGGGAGGTGGAGAGAGAGAGACAGGGGAGGGGGAGGTGGAGAGAGAGAGAGAGACAGGGGAGGGGTGAGGTGGAGAGAAAGAGAGAGACAGGGGAGGGAGGTGGAGAGAGACAGTTAGGGGGAGGTGAGAGAGAGAGAGACAGGGGAGGGGGAGGTGGAGAGAGAGAGAGACAGGGAGGGTGGAGGTGGAGAGAGAGTGAGAGACAGGGGAGGGGTGAGGTGGAGAGAAAGAGAGAGACAGGGGAGGGGGGAGGTGGAGAGAGACAGTTAGGGGGAGGTGGAGAGAGAGACAGGGGGAGGGGGGAGGTGGAGAGAGAGACAGGGGAGGGGTGAGGTGGAGAGAGAGAGAGAGGGGGAGGGAGGGAGGTGAGAGAGAGAGACAGGGAGGGAGGGGGAGGTGGAGAGAGAGACAGGGGATGGGGAGGTGGAGAGAGAGAGAGACAGGGAGGGGGGAGGTGGAGAGAGACAGTTAGGGGGAGGTGGAGAGAGAGACAGGGGAGGGGGGAGGTGGAGAGAGAGACAGTTAGGGGGAGGTGGAGAGAGAGACAGGGGAGGGGGGAGGTGGAGAGAGAGAGAGAGCAGGGGAGGGGGAGGTGAGAGAGAGACAGTTAGGGGGAGGTGGAGAGAGAGAGAGAGGGAGAAACAGGGGGGGGAGGTGGAGAGAGACAGTTAGGGGGAGGTGGAGAGAGAGACAGGGAGGGGGAGGTGGAGAGAGAGACAGTGAGGGGGAGGTGGAGAGAGAGACAGGGGAGGGGGAGGTGGAGAGAGAGAGACAGGGGAGGGGGGAGGTGAAGAGAGAGAGACAGGGGAGGGGGAGGTGGAGAGAGAGAGACAGGGGAGGGGGAGGTGGAGAGAGACAGTTAGGGGAGGTGGAGAGAGAGACAGGGGAGGGGAGGTGGAGAGAGAGAGACAGGGAGGGGGGAGGTGGAGAGAGAGAGAGCAGGGAGGGGGGAGGTGGAGAGAGAGAGAGACGGGAGGGGGAGGTGGAGAGAGAGAGAGACAGGGGAGGGGGAGGTGGAGAGAGAGAGAGACAGGGGAGGGGGAGGTGGAGAGAGAGAGACAGGGGAGGGGGGAGGTGGAGAGAGACAGTTAGGGGGAGGTGGAGAGAGAGAGAGACAGGGGAGGGGGAGGTGGAGAGAGAGAGACAGGGGGGGAGGTGGAGAGAGAGAGACAGGGGAGGGGGGAGGTGGAGAGAGACAGTTAGGGGGAGGTGAGAGAGAGACAGGGAGGGGGGAGGTGGAGAGAGAGACAGGGAGGGGGGGGGGAGGTGGAGAGAGAGAGACAGGGAGGGGGGAGGTGGAGAGAGACAGTTAGGGGGAGGTGGAGAGAGAGAGAGACAGGGAGGGGGGAGGTGGAGAGAGAGAGACAGGGGAGGGGGAGGTGGAGAGAGAGAGAGACAGGGGAGGGGGAGGTGGAGAGAGACAGTTAGGGGAGGTGGAGAGAGAGAGAGACAGGGGAGGGGGAGGTGGAGAGAGACAGTTAGGGGGAGGTGGAGAGAGAGAGACAGGGGAGGGGGAGGTGGAGAGAGACAGTTAGGGGGAGGTGGAGAGAGAGACAGGAGGGGGAGGTGGAGAGAGACAGTTAGGGGGAGGTGGAGAGAGAGAGAGACAGGGGAGGGGGAGGTGGAGAGAGACAGTTAGGGGGAGGTGGAGAGAGAGAGAGACAGGGGATGGGGAGGTGGAGAGAGAGAGACAGGGGGGGGGGAGGTGGAGAGAGAGAGACAGGGGAGGGGGAGGTGGAGAGAGAGAGACAGTTAGGGGGAGGTGGAGAGAGACAGTTAGGGGGAGGTGGAGAGAGAGAGAGAGACATGGGAGGGGGAGGTGGAGAGAGAGAGAGACATGGGAGGGGGGAGGTGGAGAGAGAGAGAGAGACAGGGAGGGGGAGGTGGAGAGAGAGAGAGACATGGGAGGGGGGGAGGTGGAGAGAGAGAGAGACATGGGAGGGGGAGGTGGAGAGAGAGACAGTTAGGGGGAGGTGGAGAGAGACAGTTAGGGGGAGGTGGAGAGAGAGAGAGAGACATGGGAGGGGGGAGGTGGAGAGAGACAGTTAGGGGGAGGTGGAGAGGGAGAGAGACAGGGGAGGGGGGAGGTGGAGAGAGACAGTTAGGGGGAGGTGGAGAGAGAGAGACAGTTAGGGGAGGGGGGAGGTGGAGAGAGAGAGACAGGGGAGGGGGAGGTGGAGAGAGAGAGACAGTTAGGGGAGGGGGGAGGTGGAGAGAGAGAGATACAGAGGCAGGGAGGGAGGGAGGGAGGGAGGGATGGGACAAGGGGGAATGGGGGAAGAGAGGGAACAGGGGGAGTTGATCCAAAAGTATGTTTGGCTCCAAGGGCTGCAAATAAAGTAAACACACACACATTGTAAGTGAACCAGACTGATCAGTGTTTATTGAGGGGTCAGAAGGGGGCTGCTCTGCCTGCGGTGTTCTCCTGTTGTACCCTAGCATCCTGCAGCTTCACAGGGGGGTCTAACTCCAGCTGGTGGCCCGGGAAACTCTTGGACTCCTTCCTCACTGGAACACACACATACATTATTACTACATTATCAGTAATATTATGACAAAATACTATTAACATCAGTAATACTCAGTAATATTCAGTACTATTCAGTACTATTCAGTAATACTCAGTAATATTCAGTAATACTCAGTAATATTCAGTACTATTCAATAATACTCAGTAATATTCAGTAGTACTCAGTAATATTCAGTACTATTCAGTAGTACTCAGTAATATTCAGTACTATTCAGTAATACTCAGTAATATTCAGTAATACTCAGTAATATTCAGTAATACTCAGTAATATTCAGTAAAACTCAGTAATATTCAGTAATATTCAGTAATACTCAGTAATATTCAGTAATATTCAGTAATACTCAGTACTATTCAGTAGTACTCAGTAATATTCAGTAATACTCAGTAATACTCAGTAATATTCAGTAATACTCAGTAATACTCAGTAATATGCAGTAGTATTATTCACAGCTGTAGATGGGTCTCTTCTCTTCACGGTTAAAGGAGGAGGAGTAGGTGGAGTCGAAGTAGTGAGAGAACTGTGAAAGAGGAGGAGGACAGATATCAGGGAGGTGGAATAGGTACATATACACTATATGGCCAAAAGTATGTGGACATCCTTCAACTTAGTGGATTCGGCTATTTCAACCACAACCGTTGCTGAAAGGTGTATAAAATCCAGCACACAGCCATGCAATCTCCATAGACAAACATTGGCAGTAGAAGGGCCTTCCTGAAGAGCTTAGTGACTTTCAGCATGGCACCGTCATAGGATGCCACCTTTCCAACAAGTCAGTTCATCAAATTTCTGCCCTGCTAGAGCTGCCCCGGTCAACTGTAAATGCTGTTATTGTGAAGTGGAAACGTCTAGGACAGGGATCATCAACTAAATTCAGCCGCGGGCCGATTTCTTCTGGAGCAGATGGTCGGGGGGCCGGAACATAATTACAAATAATTTGTAGACTGCAAATTGACCGCAAGAAGCCCAAACATATACAATGTTTGACTAAAACATAAACATTTCAAACCTTGCTTACATTTGTATTCTATCACTTGTCTCTCTACTATGTGTGGGAATACTTGGGAACAGATTTCTCAAATTAAAATCACTTGGAGCTGATTTCCTGGTGTTTTTTTTACAGTCTTTTAGGTCCAACAAACAGTTCCATTGTTTTTTTTTGCTCAGAAAACTGGGGGGCAAATAAAACCACCAGCGGGCCAAATTCGGCCTGTGGGCTGCCAGTTGGGGAACCCTGGCCTAGGTGCAACAATGGATCATCCGTGAAGTGGTAGGCCACACCAGCTCACAGAACGGGACCGCCGAGTGCTGAAGCACGTAGCGCGTAAACATCGTCTGCCCTCGGTTGCAACACTCACTAACCAGTTCCAACCTGCCTCTGGAAGCAACGTCAGCACAAGAACTGTTAGTCGGGAGCTTCATGAAATGGGTTTCCATGGCCGAGCAGCCAAACCTAAGATCCCCATGCTGGAGTGGTGTAAAGCTCGCCGCCATTGGACTCTGGAGCAGTGGAAACGTGTTCTCTGGAGTGATGAATCACACTTCACCATCTGCCAGTCTGAAGGACGAATCTGGGTTTGGTGGATGCCAGGAGAACGCTACCTGCCCCAATGCATAGTGCCAACTGTAAAGTTTGGTGGAGGAGGAATAATGGTCTGGATAATCAATACTTATTGAAAATGAAAAGGCGCAACGCTCGCTCACCATAGTAGCCTAAACTATGCTCACCATAGTAGACTAACCTATGCTCACCATAGTAGACTAACCTATGCTCACCATAGTAGACTAACCTATGCTCACCATAGTAGACTAACCTATGCTCACCATAGTAACCTAACCTATGCTCACCATAGTAACCTAACCTATGATCACCATAGTAACCTAACCTATGCTCACCATAGTAACCTAACCTATGCTCACCATAGTAGACTAACCTATGCTCACCATAGTAACCTAACCTATGCTCACCATAGTAACCTAACCTATGCTCACCATAGTAACTAACCTATGCTCACCATAGTAACCTAACCTATGCTCACCATAGTAACCTAACCTATGCTCACCATAGTAACCTAGCCTATGCTCACCATAGCAGCCTAACCTATGCTCACCATAGTAACCTAACCTATGCTCACCATAGTAACCCAACCTATGCTCACCATAGTAACCTAACCTATGCTCACCATAGTAACCCTAACCTATGATCACCATAGTAACCTAACCTATGCTCACCATAGTAACCTAACCTATGCTCACCATAGTAACCTAACCTATGCTCACCATAGTAACCCCAACCTATGCTCACCATAGTAACCTAACCTATGCTCACCATAGTAACCTAACCTATGCTCACCATAGTAGACTAACCTATGCTCACCATAGTAACCTAACCTATGCTCACCATAGTAACCTAACCTATGCTCACCATAGTAACCTAACCTATGCTCACCATAGTAACCTAACCTATGCTCACCATAGTAACCTAACCTATGCTCACCATAGTAACCTAACCTATGCTCACCATAGTAGACTAACCTATGCTCACCATAGTAACCTAACCTATGCTCACCATAGTAACCTAACCTATGCTCACCATAGTAGACTAACCTATGCTCACCATAGTAACCTAACCCTATGCTCACCATAGTAACCCTAACCTATGCTCACCATAGTAACCCTAACCTATGCTCACCATAGTAACCTAACCTATGCTCACCATAGTAACCTAACCTATGCTCACCATAGTAGACTAACCTATGCTCACCATAGTAAACTAACCTATGCTCACCATAGTAGACTAACCTATGCTCACCATAGTAGACTAACCTATGATCACCATAGTAACCTAACCTATGCTCACCATAGTAACCTGACCTATGCTCACCATAGTAACCTAACCTATGCTCACCATAGTAGACTAACCTATGCTCACCATAGTAGACTAACCTATGCTCACCATAGTAACCTAACCTATGCTCACCATAGTAACCTAACCTATGCTCACCATAGTACACTAACCTATGATCACCATAGTAACCTAACCTATGCTCACCATAGTAACCTGACCTATGCTCACCATAGTAACCTAACCTATGCTCACCATAGTAGACTAACCTATGCTCACCATAGTAGACTAATCTATGCTCACCATAGTAACCTAACCTATGCTCACCATAGTAACCTAACCTATGCTCACCATAGTAACCCTAACCTATGCTCACCATAGTAACCTAACCTATGCTCACCATAGTAACCTAACCTATGCTCACCATAGTAACCTAACCTATGCTCACCATAGTATCCTAACCTATGCTCACCATAGTAACCAAACCTATGCTCACCATAGTAACCTAACCTATGCTCACCATAGTAACCTAACCTATGCTCACCATAGTAGACTAACCTATGCTCACCATAGTAGACTAACCTATGCTCACCATAGTAACCAAACCTATGCTCACCATAGTAACCTAACCTATGCTCACCATAGTAGACTAACCTATGCTCACCATAGTAGACTAACCTATGCTCACCATAGTAACCTAACCTATGCTCACCATAGTAACCAAACCTATGCTCACCATAGTAACCTAACCTATGCTCACCATAGTAACCTAACCTATGCTCACCATAGTAACCTAACCTATGCTCACCATAGTAACCTAACCTATGCTCACCCTAGTAACCTAACCTATGCTCACCATAGTAACCTAACCTATGCTCACCATAGTAGACTAACCTATGCTCACCATAGTAACCTAACCTATGCTCACCATAGTAACCTAACCTATGCTCACCATAGTAACTAACCTATGCTCACCATAGTAACCTAACCTATGCTCACCATAGTAACCTAACCTATGCTCACCATAGTAACCTAGCCTATGCTCACCATAGCAGCCTAACCTATGCTCACCATAGTAACCTAACCTATGCTCACCAAAGTAACCTAACCTATGCTCACCATAGTAACCTAACCTATGCTCACCATAGTAACCTAACCTATGATCACCATAGTAACCTAACCTATGCTCACCATAGTAACCTAACCTATGCTCACCATAGTAACCTAACCTATGCTCACCATAGTAACCCTAACCTATGCTCACCATAGTAACCTAACCCTATGCTCACCATAGTAACCTAACCTATGCTCACCATAGTAACCTAACCTATGCTCACCATAGTAACCTAACCTATGCTCACCATAGTAGACTAACCTATGCTCACCATAGTAACCTAACCTATGCTCACCATAGTAACCTAACCTATGCTCACCATAGTAACCTAACCTATGCTCACCATAGTAACCTAACCTATGCTCACCATAGTAACCTAACCTATGCTCACCATAGTAACCTAACCTATGCTCACCATAGTAGACTAACCTATGCTCACCATAGTAACCTAACCTATGCTCACCATAGTAACCTAACCTATGCTCACCATAGTAGACTAACCTATGCTCACCATAGTAACCTAACCTATGCTCACCATAGTAACCTAACCTATGCTCACCATAGTAACCTAACCTATGCTCACCATAGTAACCTAACCTATGCTCACCATAGTAACCTAACCTATGCTCACCATAGTAGACTAACCTATGCTCACCATAGTAAACTAACCTATGCTCACCATAGTAGACTAACCTATGCTCACCATAGTAGACTAACCTATGATCACCATAGTAACCTAACCTATGCTCACCATAGTAACCTGACCTATGCTCACCATAGTAACCTAACCTATGCTCACCATAGTAGACTAACCTATGCTCACCATAGTAGACTAACCTATGCTCACCATAGTAACCTAACCTATGCTCACCATAGTAACCTAACCTATGCTCACCATAGTACACTAACCTATGATCACCATAGTAACCTAACCTATGCTCACCATAGTAACCTGACCTATGCTCACCATAGTAACCTAACCTATGCTCACCATAGTAGACTAACCTATGCTCACCATAGTAGACTAATCTATGCTCACCATAGTAACCTAACCTATGCTCACCATAGTAACCTAACCTATGCTCACCATAGTAACCTAACCTATGCTCACCATAGTAACCTAACCTATGCTCACCATAGTAACCTAACCTATGCTCACCATAGTAACCTAACCTATGCTCACCATAGTATCCTAACCTATGCTCACCATAGTAACCAAACCTATGCTCACCATAGTAACCTAACCTATGCTCACCATAGTAACCTAACCTATGCTCACCATAGTAGACTAACCTATGCTCACCATAGTAGACTAACCTATGCTCACCATAGTAACCAAACCTATGCTCACCATAGTAACCTAACCTATGCTCACCATAGTAGACTAACCTATGCTCACCATAGTAGACTAACCTATGCTCACCATAGTAACCTAACCTATGCTCACCATAGTAACCAAACCTATGCTCACCATAGTAACCTAACCTATGCTCACCATAGTAACCTAACCTATGCTCACCATAGTAACCTAACCTATGCTCACCATAGTAACCTAACCTATGCTCACCCTAGTAACCTAACCTATGCTCACCATAGTAACCTAACCTATGCTCACCATAGTAACCTAACCTATGCTCACCATAGTAACCTAACCTATGATCACCATAGTAGACTAACCTATGCTCACCATAGTAACCTAACCTATGCTCACCATAGTAACCTAACCTATGCTCACCATAGTAACCTAACCTATGCTCACCATAGTAGACTAACCTATGCTCACCATAGTAACCTAACCTATGCTCACCATAGTAGACTAACCTATGATCACCATAGTAGACTAACCTATGCTCACCATAGTAACCTAACCTATGCTCACCATAGTAACCTAACCTATGCTCACCATAGTAACCTAACCTATGCTCACCATAGTAACTAACCTATGCTCACCATAGTAACCTAACCTATGCTCACCATAGTAGACTAACCTATGCTCACCATATTAACCTAACCTATGCTCACCATAGTAACCTAACCTATGCTCACCATAGTAACCTAACCTATGCTCACCATAGTAACCTAACCTATGCTCACCATAGTAACCTAACCTATGTGCACGTTGTGCCTTTTCCTTTTCAACAAAGATAAAAAAAATATATAGATTGTACTTCGACTCACGTTGGTTGAGTGACCTCCACTTCTTTCCATTATCAATATTTTTTTACAGACACTGTAGTAAACAACAATCTAATCATATTTAAGTTCATTTCAAATTCAAGTTAACTGCCAGGTGATTCTCCACCCATGTAGGCAGCCTACTCTATCTCATATTCCAGTTAACTGCCAGGTGATTCTCCACCCATGTAGGCAGCCTACTCTATCTCATATTCCAGTTAACTGCCAGGTGATTCTCCACCCATGTAGGCAGCCAACTTTATCTCATATTCCAGTTAACTGCCAGGTGATTCTCCACCCATG
Source organism: Coregonus clupeaformis (assembly GCF_020615455.1). Lineage (NCBI taxonomy): Eukaryota > Metazoa > Chordata > Actinopteri > Salmoniformes > Salmonidae > Coregonus > Coregonus clupeaformis. Next base: position 1,014,048 of record NC_059204.1, on the reverse strand, counting down.
TGGTCCTCTGTAGCTCAGCTGGTAGAGCACGGCACTTGTAACGCCAAGGTAGTGGGTCCGATCCCCGGGATCACCCATACACAAAAATGTATGCACGCATGACTGTAAGTTGCTTTGGATAAAAGCGTCTGCTAAATGGCATACTATTATTATTATTATTATTTATTATGTAGGCAGCCTACTCTATCTCATATTCCAGTTAACTGCCAGGTGATTCTCCACCCCATGTAGGCAGCCTACTCTATCTCATATTCCAGTTAACTGCCATGTGTTTCTCCACCCATGTAGGCAGCCTACTCTATCTCATATTCCAGTTAACTGCCAGGTGATTCTCCACCCATGTAGGCAGCCTACTCTATCTCATATTCCAGTTAACTGCCAGGTGATTCTCCACCCATGTAGGCAGCCTACTCTATCTCATATTCCAGTTAACTGCCAGGTGATTCTCCACCCATGTAGGCAGCCTACTCTATTACATATTCCAGTTAACTGCCATGTGATTCTCCACCCATGTAGGCAGCCTACTCTATCTCATATTCCAGTTAACTGCCAGGTGATTCTCCACCCATGTAGGCAGCCTACTCTATCTCATATTCCAGTTAACTGCCATGTGATTCTCCACCCATGTAGGCAGCCTACTCTATCTCATATTCCAGTTAACTGCCATGTGATTCTCCACCCATGTAGGCAGCCTACTCTATCTCATATTCCAGTTAACTGCCATGTGATTCTCCACCCATGTAGGCAGCCTACTCTATCTTATATTCCAGTTAACTGCCAGGTGATTCTCCACCCATGTAGGCAGCCTACTCTATCTCATATTCCAGTTAACTGCCAGGTGATTCTCCACCCATGTAGGCAGCCTACTCTATCTCATATTCCAGTTAACTGCCAGGTGATTCTCCACCCATGTAGGCAGCCTACTCTATCTCATAATCCAGTTAACTGCCAGGTGATTCTCCACCCATGTAGGCAGCCTACTCTATCTCATATTCCAGTTAACTGCCAGGTGATTCTCCACCCATGTAGGCAGCCTACTCTATCTCATATTCCAGTTAACTGCCAGGTGATTCTCCACCCATGTAGGCAGCCAACTTTATCTCATATTCCAGTTAACTGCCAGGTGATTCTCCACCCATGTGGTCCTCTGTAGCTCAGCTGGTAGAGCACGGCACTTGTAACGCCAAGGTAGTGGGTCCGATCCCCGGGATCACCCATACACAAAAATGTATGCACGCATGACTGTAAGTTGCTTTGGATAAAAGCGTCTGCTAAATGGCATACTATTATTATTATTATTATATTATTATGTAGGCAGCCTACTCTATCTCATATTCCAGTTAACTGCCAGGTGATTCTCCACCCCATGTAGGCAGCCTACTCTATCTCATATTCCAGTTAACTGCCATGTGTTTCTCCACCCATGTAGGCAGCCTACTCTATCTCATATTCCAGTTAACTGCCAGGTGATTCTCCACCCATGTAGGCAGCCTACTCTATCTCATATTCCAGTTAACTGCCAGGTGATTCTCCACCCATGTAGGCAGCCTACTCTATCTCATATTCCAGTTAACTGCCAGGTGATTCTCCACCCATGTAGGCAGCCTACTCTATTACATATTCCAGTTAACTGCCATGTGATTCTCCACCCATGTAGGCAGCCTACTCTATCTCATATTCCAGTTAACTGCCAGGTGATTCTCCACCCATGTAGGCAGCCTACTCTATCTCATATTCCAGTTAACTGCCATGTGATTCTCCACCCATGTAGGCAGCCTACTCTATCTCATATTCCAGTTAACTGCCATGTGATTCTCCACCCATGTAGGCAGCCTACTCTATCTCATATTCCAGTTAACTGCCATGTGATTCTCCACCCATGTAGGCAGCCTACTCTATCTCATATTCCAGTTAACTGCCAGGTGATTCTCCACCCATGTAGGCAGCCTACTCTATCTCATATTCCAGTTAACTGCCAGGTGATTCTCCACCCATGTAGGCAGCCTACTCTATCTCATATTCCAGTTAACTGCCAGGTGATTCTCCACCCATGTAGGCAGCCTACTCTATCTCATAATCCAGTTAACTGCCAGGTGATTCTCCACCCATGTAGGCAGCCTACTCTATCTCATATTCCAGTTAACTGCCAGGTGATTCTCCACCCATGTAGGCAGCCTACTCTATCTCATATTCCAGTTAACTGCCAGGTGATTCTCCACCCATGTAGGCAGCCAACTTTATCTCATATTCCAGTTAACTGCCAGGTGATTCTCCACCCATGTGGTCCTCTGTAGCTCAGCTGGTAGAGCACGGCACTTGTAACGCCAAGGTAGTGGGTCCGATCCCCGGGATCACCCATACACAAAAATGTATGCACGCATGACTGTAAGTTGCTTTGGATAAAAGCGTCTGCTAAATGGCATACTATTATTATTATTATTATATTATTATGTAGGCAGCCTACTCTATCTCATATTCCAGTTAACTGCCAGGTGATTCTCCACCCCATGTAGGCAGCCTAATCTATCTCATATTCCAGTTAACTGCCATGTGTTTCTCCACCCATGTAGGCAGCCTACTCTATCTCATATTCCAGTTAACTGCCAGGTGATTCTCCACCCATGTAGGCAGCCTACTCTATCTCATATTCCAGTTAACTGCCAGGTGATTCTCCACCCATGTAGGCAGCCTACTCTATCTCATATTCCAGTTAACTGCCAGGTGATTCTCCACCCATGTAGGCAGCCTACTCTATTACATATTCCAGTTAACTGCCATGTGATTCTCCACCCATGTAGGCAGCCTACTCTATCTCATATTCCAGTTAACTGCCAGGTGATTCTCCACCCATGTAGGCAGCCTACTCTATCTCATATTCCAGTTAACTGCCATGTGATTCTCCACCCATGTAGGCAGCCTACTCTATCTCATATTCCAGTTAACTGCCATGTGATTCTCCACCCATGTAGGCAGCCTACTCTATCTCATATTCCAGTTAACTGCCATGTGATTCTCCACCCATGTAGGCAGCCTACTCTATCTCATATTCCAGTTAACTGCCAGGTGATTCTCCACCCATGTAGGCAGCCTACTCTATCTCATATTCCAGTTAACTGCCAGGTGATTCTCCACCCATGTAGGCAGCCTACTCTATCTCATATTCCAGTTAACTGCCAGGTGATTCTCCACCCATGTAGGCAGCCTACTCTATCTCATAATCCAGTTAACTGCCAGGTGATTCTCCACCCATGTAGGCAGCCTACTCTATCTCATATTCCAGTTAACTGCCAGGTGATTCTCCACCCATGTAGGCAGCCTACTCTATCTCATATTCCAGTTAACTGCCAGGTGATTCTCCACCCATGTAGGCAGCCAACTTTATCTCATATTCCAGTTAACTGCCAGGTGATTCTCCACCCATGTGGTCCTCTGTAGCTCAGCTGGTAGAGCACGGCACTTGTAACGCCAAGGTAGTGGGTCCGATCCCCGGGATCACCCATACACAAAAATGTATGCACGCATGACTGTAAGTTGCTTTGGATAAAAGCGTCTGCTAAATGGCATACTATTATTATTATTATTATATTATTATGTAGGCAGCCTACTCTATCTCATATTCCAGTTAACTGCCAGGTGATTCTCCACCCCATGTAGGCAGCCTACTCTATCTCATATTCCAGTTAACTGCCATGTGTTTCTCCACCCATGTAGGCAGCCTACTCTATCTCATATTCCAGTTAACTGCCAGGTGATTCTCCACCCATGTAGGCAGCCTACTCTATCTCATATTCCAGTTAACTGCCAGGTGATTCTCCACCCATGTAGGCAGCCTACTCTATCTCATATTCCAGTTAACTGCCAGGTGATTCTCCACCCATGTAGGCAGCCTACTCTATTACATATTCCAGTTAACTGCCATGTGATTCTCTACCCATGTAGGCAGCCTACTCTATCTCATATTCCAGTTAACTGCCAGGTGATTCTCCACCCATGTAGGCAGCCTACTCTATCTCATATTCCAGTTAACTGCCATGTGATTCTCCACCCATGTAGGCAGCCTACTCTATCTCATATTCCAGTTAACTGCCATGTGATTCTCCACCCATGTAGGCAGCCTACTCTATCTCATATTCCAGTTAACTGCCATGTGATTCTCCACCCATGTAGGCAGCCTACTCTATCTCATATTCCAGTTAACTGCCAGGTGATTCTCCACCCATGTAGGCAGCCTACTCTATCTCATATTCCAGTTAACTGCCAGGTGATTCTCCACCCATGTAGGCAGCCTACTCTATCTCATATTCCAGTTAACTGCCAGGTGATTCTCCACCCATGTAGGCAGCCTACTCTATCTCATAATCCAGTTAACTGCCAGGTGATTCTCCACCCATGTAGGCAGCCTACTCTATCTCATATTCCAGTTAACTGCCAGGTGATTCTCCACCCATGTAGGCAGCCTACTCTATCTCATATTCCAGTTAACTGCCAGGTGATTCTCCACCCATGTAGGCAGCCAACTTTATCTCATATTCCAGTTAACTGCCAGGTGATTCTCCACCCATGTGGTCCTCTGTAGCTCAGCTGGTAGAGCACGGCACTTGTAACGCCAAGGTAGTGGGTCCGATCCCCGGGATCACCCCATACACAAAAATGTATGCACGCATGACTGTAAGTTGCTTTGGATAAAAGCGTCTGCTAAATGGCATACTATTATTATTATTATTTATTATTATGTAGGCAGCCTACTCTATCTCATATTCCAGTTAACTGCCAGGTGATTCTCCACCCCATGTAGGCAGCCTACTCTATCTCATATTCCAGTTAACTGCCATGTGTTTCTCCACCCATGTAGGCAGCCTACTCTATCTCATATTCCAGTTAACTGCCAGGTGATTCTCCACCCATGTAGGCAGCCTACTCTATCTCATATTCCAGTTAACTGCCAGGTGATTCTCCACCCATGTAGGCAGCCTACTCTATCTCATATTCCAGTTAACTGCCAGGTGATTCTCCACCCATGTAGGCAGCCTACTCTATTACATATTCCAGTTAACTGCCATGTGATTCTCTCACCCATGTAGGCAGCCTACTCTATCTCATATTCCAGTTAACTGCCAGGTGATTCTCCACCCATGTAGGCAGCCTACTCTATCTCATATTCCAGTTAACTGCCATGTGATTCTCCACCCATGTAGGCAGCCTACTCTATCTCATATTCCAGTTAACTGCCATGTGATTCTCCACCCATGTAGGCAGCCTACTCTATCTCATATTCCAGTTAACTGCCATGTGATTCTCCACCCATGTAGGCAGCCTACTCTATCTCATATTCCAGTTAACTGCCAGGTGATTCTCCACCCATGTAGGCAGCCTACTCTATCTCATATTCCAGTTAACTGCCAGGTGATTCTCCACCCATGTAGGCAGCCTACTCTATCTCATATTCCAGTTAACTGCCAGGTGATTCTCCACCCATGTAGGCAGCCTACTCTATCTCATAATCCAGTTAACTGCCAGGTGATTCTCCACCCATGTAGGCAGCCTACTCTATCTCATATTCCAGTTAACTGCCAGGTGATTCTCCACCCATGTAGGCAGCCTACTCTATCTCATATTCCAGTTAACTGCCAGGTGATTCTCCACCCATGTAGGCAGCCAACTTTATCTCATATTCCAGTTAACTGCCAGGTGATTCTCCACCCATGTGGTCCTCTGTAGCTCAGCTGGTAGAGCACGGCACTTGTAACGCCAAGGTAGTGGGTCCGATCCCCGGGATCACCCATACACAAAAATGTATGCACGCATGACTGTAAGTTGCTTTGGATAAAAGCGTCTGCTAAATGGCATACTATTATTATTATTATTATATTATTATGTAGGCAGCCTACTCTATCTCATATTCCAGTTAACTGCCAGGTGATTCTCCACCCCATGTAGGCAGCCTACTCTATCTCATATTCCAGTTAACTGCCATGTGTTTCTCCACCCATGTAGGCAGCCTACTCTATCTCATATTCCAGTTAACTGCCAGGTGATTCTCCACCCATGTAGGCAGCCTACTCTATCTCATATTCCAGTTAACTGCCAGGTGATTCTCCACCCATGTAGGCAGCCTACTCTATCTCATATTCCAGTTAACTGCCAGGTGATTCTCCACCCATGTAGGCAGCCTACTCTATTACATATTCCAGTTAACTGCCATGTGATTCTCCACCCATGTAGGCAGCCTACTCTATCTCATATTCCAGTTAACTGCCAGGTGATTCTCCACCCATGTAGGCAGCCTACTCTATCTCATATTCCAGTTAACTGCCATGTGATTCTCCACCCATGTAGGCAGCCTACTCTATCTCATATTCCAGTTAACTGCCATGTGATTCTCCACCCATGTAGGCAGCCTACTCTATCTCATATTCCAGTTAACTGCCATGTGATTCTCCACCCATGTAGGCAGCCTACTCTATCTCATATTCCAGTTAACTGCCAGGTGATTCTCCACCCATGTAGGCAGCCTACTCTATCTCATATTCCAGTTAACTGCCAGGTGATTCTCCACCCATGTAGGCAGCCTACTCTATCTCATATTCCAGTTAACTGCCAGGTGATTCTCCACCCATGTAGGCAGCCTACTCTATCTCATAATCCAGTTAACTGCCAGGTGATTCTCCACCCATGTAGGCAGCCTACTTTATCTCATATTCCAGTTAACTGCCAGGTGATTCTCCACCCATGTAGGCAGCCTACTCTATCTCATATTCCAGTTAACTGCCAGGTGACTCTCCACCCATGTAGGCAGCCTACTCTATCTCATATTCCAGTTAACTGCCAGGTGATTCTCCATCTGTCACGATCGTCTTGAAAATGAGCAGACCAATGCGCAGCGTTGCGAGTGAACATGATGACTTTAATACGAAAAGCACGTCAATACAAACAAAAGACGAAAGTGAAGTCCCACAGAGACAAAGCCTGAACTTGGAACACTGGAACAAAAACCCACAAACAAACAGTGAAACACAACAGTTTAAATATGGCTCCCAATCAGAGATAACGAGCCGACAGCTGACACTCGTTACCTCCGATTGGGAGTCACACGACACCAATCAACGACCTAGAAATAGACACCCAGAACTCCCAACCTAGAAATAAACGTGACAGACATGCAAACAAAAACAATCACCCAAAACCCAACAAAACAACATACACCCTGGCTCAAATACACAAGTCCTGGAGCCAGAGTGTGACAGTACCCCCCCCTAAAGGTGCGAACTCCGGGCGCACCAGCATACAGTCTAGGGGAGGGTCTGGGTGGGCGTCTGTCCACGGTGGCGGTTCTGCCCCTGGTCGTGGTCCCCATCCCACCTTAGTCACCACCCGCTTCCCTAGCCTCCTCCACATGACCACCCCCCAACTAAACCCCACTGGGTTAAGGGAGGCACCGGACTAAGGGGCAGCACCGGACTAAGGGGCAGTACCGGACTAAGGGGCAGTACCGGACTAAGGGGCAGTACCAGGCTGAATGGCGGATACTGGCTGGACGGCTCTGGTGGCTCCTGGCTGGTCGGCTCTGGCGGATCCCGGCTGGACGGCTCTGGCGGATCCCGGCTGGACGGCTCTGGCGGATCCCGGCTGGGCGGCTCTGGCGGATCCCGGCTGGACGGCTCTGGCGGGTCCCGGCTGGACGGGCACTGGCGGGTCCCGGCTGGACGGCTCTGGCGGGTCCCGGCTGGGCCGGCTCTGGCGGATCCCGGCTGGACGGCTCTGGCGGATCCCGGCTGGGCGGCTCTGGCGGATCCCGGCTGGACGGCTCTGGCGGATCCCGGCTGGACGGCTCTGGCGGATCCTGGCTGGGCGGCTCTGGCGGATCCTGGCTGGACGGCTCTGGCGGATCCTGACTGGACGGCTCTGGCGGATCCTGGCTGGACGGCTCTGGCGGATCCTGGCTGGACGGCTCTGGCGGATCCTGGCTGGACGGCTCTGGCGGATCCTGGCTGGACGGCTCTGGCGGATCCTGGCTGGACGGCTCTGGCGGATCCTGGCTGGACGGCTCTGGCGGATCCTGGCTGGACGGCTCTGGCGGATCCTGGCTGGACGGCTCATGGCTGGCTAACGGATCTGGCTGCTCGCGGCTGGCTGACGGATCTGGCTGCTCATGGCTGGCTGACGGATCTGGCTGCTCATGGCTGGCTGACGGATCTGGCTGCTCGTGGCTAGCTGACGGATCTGGCTGCTCATGGCTGGCTGACGGATCTGGCTGCTCGTGGCTGGCTGACGGGTCTGGCTGCTCATGGCTGGCTGAACGGATCTGGCTGCTCATGGCTGGCTGACGGATCTGGCTGCTCATGGCTGGCTGACGGATCTGGCTGCTCATGGCTGGCTGACGGATCTGGCTGCTCGTGGCTGGCTGAACGGATCTGGCTGCTCATGGCTGGCTGACGGATCTGGCTGCTCGTGGCTGGCTGACGGATCTGGCTGCTCATGGCTGACTGACGGATCTGGCTGCTCATGGCTGGCTGACGGATCTGGCTGCTCGCGGCTGGCTGACGGATCTGGCTGCTCGTGGCTGGCTGACGGATCTGGCTGCTCATGGCTGGCTGACGGGTCTGGCTGCTCGTGGCTGGCTGACGGATCTGGCTGCTCGTGGCTGGCTGACGGATCTGGCTGCTCGTGGCTGGCTGACGGATCTGGCTGCTCATGGCTGGGTGATGGTGCTGGCTGGGCGGCTAGCGGTGAGGCGGACCCCAGCCTCGGATTGCAGTCATCACCTCCAGCAGGGCGGCTCCCATCCGCATGAGCCGCTCCTGCCCGTCACGAACCCGAGCCTCCAGTCCAGCATAGGCTGCGTCGGCTCCTGCTGATTCCATAGCAGGTGTATGATTCTGTCTGGCGGAAGGCTCTAGCGGCTCCGGGTCTGGCGGACGGCTCTGAAGGAACAGGCCGGGCTGGGCTGGTGACGCACCCCGTAGGATACGTGCTAGGAGCAGGAACAGGCCGGTCCGTACCGGGAACACACACCACTGGCCTTAACTGGGGATCAGGAACGGGCCGGACCGGACTGGTAACACACTTCAGTCTCTCATGCCGTGCGACAACAACTTCCCTCCCTCTACTCGCCAATGGCTCCCGTAATCCGATAGCCTTCTCTCCACATCTCCCTGTGGCAGCCTCCTGCTGCCCAGGCGCCCAAGCCATGTGCCCCCCCCAAAAAATTTTTGGGGTTGTACTCCCGGGCTTCCAGCCTTGCCTCCGTGCTGCCTCCTCATATCGCCTCCTCTCGGCTTTAGCTGCCTCCAGCTCTTCACGAGGGAGGCGATATTCTCCCCGGTTGTGCCCAAGGACCCTTACCATCCAGTATCTCCTCCCATGTCCATGAATCCTTTATGGGTGGATATAAATCCTGTGTAGGTGGATCCTGTTGCCGCTTGACACGCTGCTTGGTCCTTTTATGGTGGGTTTTTCTGTCACGATCGTCTTGAAAATGAGCAGACCAATGCGCAGCGTTGCGAGTGAACATGATGACTTTAATACGAAAAGCACGTCAATACAAACAAAAGACGAAAGTGAAGTCCCACAGAGACAAAGCCTGAACTTGGAACACTGGAACAAAAACCCACAAACAAACAGTGAAACACAACAGTTTAAATATGGCTCCCAATCAGAGATAACGAGCCGACAGCTGACACTCGTTACCTCCGATTGGGAGTCACACGACACCAATCAACGACCTAGAAATAGACACCCAGAACTCCCAACCTAGAAATAAACGTGACAGACATGCAAACAAAAACAATCACCCAAAACCCAACAAAACAACATACACCCTGGCTCAAATACACAAGTCCTGGAGCCAGAGTGTGACACCACCCATGTAGGCAGCCTACTCTATCTCATATTCCAGTTAACTGCCAGGTGATTCTCCACCCATGTAGGCAGCCTACTCTATCTCATATTCCAGTTAACTGCCAGGTGATTCTCCACCCATGTAGGCAGCCAACTTTATCTCATATTCCAGTTAACTGCCAGGTGATTCTCCACCCATGTAGGCAGCCTACTCTATCTCATATTCCAGTTAACTGCCAGGTGATTCTCCACCCATGTAGGCAGCCAACTTTATCTCATATTCCAGTTAACTGCCAGGTGATTCTCCACCCATGTGGTCCTCTGTAGCTCAGCTGGTAGAGCACGGCACTTGTAACGCCAAGGTAGTGGGTCCGATCCCCGGGATCACCCATACACAAAAATGTATGCACGCATGACTGTAAGTTGCTTTGGATAAAAGCGTCTGCTAAATGGCATACTATTATTATTATTATTATATTATTATGTAGGCAGCCTACTCTATCTCATATTCCAGTTAACTGCCAGGTGATTCTCCACCCCATGTAGGCAGCCTACTCTATCTCATATTCCAGTTAACTGCCATGTGTTTCTCCACCCATGTAGGCAGCCTACTCTATCTCATATTCCAGTTAACTGCCAGGTGATTCTCCACCCATGTAGGCAGCCTACTCTATCTCATATTCCAGTTAACTGCCAGGTGATTCTCTCACCCATGTAGGCAGCCTACTCTATCTCATATTCCAGTTAACTGCCAGGTGATTCTCCACCCATGTAGGCAGCCTACTCTATTACATATTCCAGTTAACTGCCATGTGATTCTCCACCCATGTAGGCAGCCTACTCTATCTCATATTCCAGTTAACTGCCAGGTGATTCTCCACCCATGTAGGCAGCCTACTCTATCTCATATTCCAGTTAACTGCCATGTGATTCTCCACCCATGTAGGCAGCCTACTCTATCTCATATTCCAGTTAACTGCCATGTGATTCTCCACCCATGTAGGCAGCCTACTCTATCTCATATTCCAGTTAACTGCCATGTGATTCTCCACCCATGTAGGCAGCCTACTCTATCTCATATTCCAGTTAACTGCCAGGTGATTCTCCACCCATGTAGGCAGCCTACTCTATCTCATATTCCAGTTAACTGCCAGGTGATTCTCCACCCATGTAGGCAGCCTACTCTATCTCATATTCCAGTTAACTGCCAGGTGATTCTCCACCCATGTAGGCAGCCTACTCTATCTCATAATCCAGTTAACTGCCAGGTGATTCTCCACCCATGTAGGCAGCCTACTCTATCTCATATTCCAGTTAACTGCCAGGTGATTCTCCACCCATGTAGGCAGCCTACTCTATCTCATATTCCAGTTAACTGCCAGGTGATTCTCCACCCATGTAGGCAGCCAACTTTATCTCATATTCCAGTTAACTGCCAGGTGATTCTCCACCCATGTGGTCCTCTGTAGCTCAGCTGGTAGAGCACGGCACTTGTAACGCCAAGGTAGTGGGTCCGATCCCGGGATCACCCATACACAAAAATGTATGCACGCATGACTGTAAGTTGCTTTGGATAAAAGCGTCTGCTAAATGGCATACTATTATTATTATTATTATATTATTAAGTAGGCAGCCTACTCTATCTCATATTCCAGTTAACTGCCAGGTGATTCTCCACCCCATGTAGGCAGCCTACTCTATCTCATATTCCAGTTAACTGCCATGTGTTTCTCCACCCATGTAGGCAGCCTACTCTATCTCATATTCCAGTTAACTGCCAGGTGATTCTCCACCCATGTAGGCAGCCTACTCTATCTCATATTCCAGTTAACTGCCAGGTGATTCTCCACCCATGTAGGCAGCCTACTCTATCTCATATTCCAGTTAACTGCCAGGTGATTCTCCACCCATGTAGGCAGCCTACTCTATTACATATTCCAGTTAACTGCCATGTGATTCTCCACCCATGTAGGCAGCCTACTCTATCTCATATTCCAGTTAACTGCCAGGTGATTCTCCACCCATGTAGGCAGCCTACTCTATCTCATATTCCAGTTAACTGCCATGTGATTCTCCACCCATGTAGGCAGCCTACTCTATCTCATATTCCAGTTAACTGCCATGTGATTCTCCACCCATGTAGGCAGCCTACTCTATCTCATATTCCAGTTAACTGCCATGTGATTCTCCACCCATGTAGGCAGCCTACTCTATCTCATATTCCAGTTAACTGCCAGGTGATTCTCCACCCATGTAGGCAGCCTACTCTATCTCATATTCCAGTTAACTGCCAGGTGATTCTCCACCCATGTAGGCAGCCTACTCTATCTCATATTCCAGTTAACTGCCAGTTGATTCTCCACCCATGTAGGCAGCCTACTCTATCTCATAATCCAGTTAACTGCCAGGTGATTCTCCACCCATGTAGGCAGCCTACTTTATCTCATATTCCAGTTAACTGCCAGGTGATTCTCCACCCATGTAGGCAGCCTACTCTATCTCATATTCCAGTTAACTGCCAGGTGACTCTCCACCCATGTAGGCAGCCTACTCTATCTCATATTCCAGTTAACTGCCAGGTGATTCTCCACCCATGTAGGCAGCCTACTCTATCTCATATTCCAGTTAACTGCCAGGTGATTCTCCACCCATGTAGGCAGCCTACTCTATCTCATATTCCAGTTAACTGCCAGGTGATTCTCCACCCATGTAGGCAGCCAACTTTATCTCATATTCCAGTTAACTGCCAGGTGATTCTCCACCCATGTAGGCAGCCTACTCTATCTCATATTCCAGTTAACTGCCAGGTGATTCTCCACCCATGTAGGCAGCCTACTCTATCTCATATTCCAGTTAACTGCCAGGTGATTCTCCACCCATGTAGGCAGCCTACTCTATCTCATATTCCAGTTAACTGCCATGTGATTCTCCACCCATGTAGGCAGCCTACTCTATCTCATATTCCAGTTAACTGCCATGTGATTCTCCACCCATGTAGGCAGCCTACTCTATCTCATATTCCAGTTAACTGCCATGTGATTCTCCACCCATGTAGGCAGCCTACTCTATCTCATATTCCAGTTAACTGCCATGTGATTCTCCACCCATGTAGGCAGCCTACTCTATCTCATATTCCAGTTAACTGCCATGTGATTCTCCACCCATGTAGGCAGCCTACTCTATCTCATATTCCAGTTAACTGCCAGGTGATTCTCTACCCATGTAGGCAGCCTACTCTATCTCATATTCCAGTTAACTGCCAGGTGATTTTCCACCCATGTAGGCAGCCTACTCTATCTCATATTCCAGTTAACTGCCAGGTGATTCTCCACCCATGTAGGCAGCCTACTCTATCTCATAATCCAGTTAACTGCCAGGTGATTCTCCACCCATGTAGGCAGCCTACTTTATCTCATATTCCAGTTAACTGCCAGGTGATTCTCCACCCATGTAGGCAGCCTACTCTATCTCATATTCCAGTTAACTGCCAGGTGATTCTCCACCCATGTAGGCAGCCTACTCTATCTCATATTCCAGTTAACTGCCAGGTGATTCCCCACCCATGTAGGCAGCCTACTCTATCTCATATTCCAGTTAACTGCCATGTGATTCTCCACCCATGTAGGCAGCCTACTCTATCTCATATTCCAATTAACTGCCAGGTGATTCTCCACCCATGTAGGCAGCCTACTCTATCTCATATTCCAGTTAACTGCCATGTGATTCTCCACCCATGTAGGAAGCCTTCTCTATCTCATATTCCAGTTAACTGCCAGGTGATTCTCCACCCATGTAGGCAGCCTACTCTATCTCATATTCCAGTTAACTGCCAGGTGATTCTCCACCCATGTAGGCAGCCTACTCTATCTCATATTCCAGTTAACTGCCATGTGATTCTCCACCCATGTAGGCAGCCTACTCTATCTCATATTCCAATTAACTGCCAGGTGATTCTCCACCCATGTAGGCAGCCTACTCTATCTCATATTCCAGTTAACTGCCATGTGATTCTCCACCCATGTAGGAAGCCTTCTCTATCTCATATTCCAGTTAACTGCCAGGTGATTCTCCACCCATGTAGGCAGCCTACTCTATCTCATATTCCAGTTAACTGCCAGGTGATTCTCCACCCATGTAGGCAGCCTACTCTATCTCATAATCCAGTTAACTGCCAGGTGATTCTCCACCCATGTAGGCAGCCTACTCTATCTCATATTCCAGTTAACTGCCAGGTGATTCTCCACCCATGTAGGCAGCCTACTCTATCTCATATTCCAGTTAACTGCCAGGTGATTCTCCACCCATGTAGGCAGCCAACTTTATCTCATATTCCAGTTAACTGCCAGGTGATTCTCCACCCATGTGGTCCTCTGTAGCTCAGCTGGTAGAGCACGGCACTTGTAACGCCAAGGTAGTGGGTCCGATCCCGGGATCACCCATACACAAAAATGTATGCACGCATGACTGTAAGTTGCTTTGGATAAAAGCGTCTGCTAAATGGCATACTATTATTATTATTATTATATTATTATGTAGGCAGCCTACTCTATCTCATATTCCAGTTAACTGCCAGGTGATTCTCCACCCATGTAGGCAGCCTACTCTATCTCATATTCCAGTTAACTGCCAGGTGATTCTCCACCCATGTAGGCAGCCTACTCTATCTCATATTCCAGTTAACTGCCAGGTGATTCTCCACCCATGTAGGCAGCCTACTCTATCTCATATTCCAGTTAACTGCCAGGTGATTCTCCACCCATGTAGGCAGCCTACTCTATCTCATATTCCAGTTAACTGCCAGGTGATTCTCCACCCATGTAGGCAGCCTACTCTATCTCATATTCCAGTTAACTGCCAGGTGATTCTCCACCCATGTAGGCAACCTACTCTATCTCACATTCCAGCTAACTGCCAGGTGATTCTCCACCCATTTAGGCAGCCTACTCTATCTCATATTCCAGTTAACTGCCATGTGATTCTCCACCCATGTAGGCAGCCTACTCTATCTCATATTCCAGTTAACTGCCAGGTGATTCTCCACCCATGTAGGCAGCCTACTCTATCTCATATTCCAGTTAACTGCCAGGTGATTCTCCACCCATGTAGGCAGCCTACTCTATCTCATATTCCAGTTAACTGCCAGGTGATTCTCCACCCATGTAGGCAGCCTACTCTATCTCATATTCCAGTTAACTGCCAGGTGATTCTCCACCCATGTAGGCAGCCAACTTTATCTCATATTCCAGTTAACTGCCAGGTGATTCTCCACCCATGTGGTCCTCTGTAGCTCAGCTGGTAGAGCACGGCACTTGTAACGCCAAGGTAGTGGGTCCGATCCCCGGGATCACCCATACACAAAAATGTATGCACGCATGACTGTAAGTTGCTTTGGATAAAAGCGTCTGCTAAATGGCATACTATTATTATTATTATTATATTATTATGTAGGCAGCCTACTCTATCTCATATTCCAGTTAACTGCCAGGTGATTCTCCACCCATGTAGGCAGCCTACTCTATCTCATATTCCAGTTAACTGCCAGGTGATTCTCCACCCATGTAGGCAGCCTACTCTATCTCATATTCCAGTTAACTGCCAGGTGATTCTCCACCCATGTAGGCAGCCTACTCTATCTCATATTCCAGTTAACTGCCAGGTGATTCTCCACCCATGTAGGCAGCCTACTCTATCTCATATTCCAGTTAACTGCCATGTGATTCTCCAGCCATGTAGCCAGCCTACTCTATCTCATATTCCAGTTAACTGCCAGGTGATTCTCCACCCATGTAGGCAGCCTACTCTATCTCATATTCCAGTTAACTGCCATGTGATTCTCCACCCATGTAGGCAGCCTACTCTATCTCATATTCCAGTTAACTGCCAGGTGATTCTCCACCCATGTAGGCAGCCTACTCTATCTCATATTCCAGTTAACTGCCATGTGATTCTCCACCCATGTAGGCAGCCTACTCTATCTCATATTCCAGTTAACTGCCAGGTGATTCTCCACCCATGTAGGCAGCCTACTCTATCTCATATTCCAGTTAACTGCCAGGTGATTCTCCACCCATGTAGGCAGCCTACTCTATCTCATATTCCAGTTAACTGCCAGGTGATTCTCCACCCATGTAGGCAGCCTACTCTATCTCATAATCCAGTTAACTGCCAGGTGATTCTCCACCCATGTAGGCAGCCTACTTTATCTCATATTCCAGTTAACTGCCAGGTGATTCTCCACCCATGTAGGCAGCCTACTCTATCTCATATTCCAGTTAACTGCCAGGTGACTCTCCACCCATGTAGGCAGCCTACTCTATCTCATATTCCAGTTAACTGCCAGGTGATTCTCCACCTATGTAGGCAGCCTACTCTATCTCATATTCCAGTTAACTGCCAGGTGATTCTCCACCCATGTAGGCAGCCTACTCTATCTCATATTCCAGTTAACTGCCAGGTGATTCTCCACCCATGTAGGCAGCCAACTTTATCTCATATTCCAGTTAACTGCCAGGTGATTCTCCACCCATGTAGGCAGCCTACTCTATCTCATATTCCAGTTAACTGCCAGGTGATTCTCCACCCATGTAGGCAGCCTACTCTATCTCATATTCCAGTTAACTGCCAGGTGATTCTCCACCCATGTAGGCAGCCTACTCTATCTCATATTCCAGTTAACTGCCATGTGATTCTCCACCAATGTAGGCAGCCTACTCTATCTCATATTCCAGTTAACTGCCAGGTGATTCTCCACCCATGTAGGCAGCCTACTCTATCTCATATTCCAGTTAACTGCCAGGTGATTCTCCACCCATGTAGGCAGCCTACTCTATCTCATATTCCAGTTAACTGCCAGGTGACTCTCCACCCATGTAGGCAGCCTACTCTATCTCATATTCCAGTTAACTGCCAGGTGATTCTCCACCTATGTAGGCAGCCTACTCTATCTCATATTCCAGTTAACTGCCAGGTGATTCTCCACCCATGTAGGCAGCCTACTCTATCTCATATTCCAGTTAACTGCCAGGTGATTCTCCACCCATGTAGGCAGCCTACTCTATCTCATATTCCAGTTAACTGCCAGGTGATTCTCCACCCATGTAGGCAGCCTACTCTATCTCATATTCCAGTTAACTGCCAGGTGATTCTCCACCCATGTAGGCAGCCTACTCTATCTCATATTCCAGTTAACTGCCATGTGATTCTCCACCAATGTAGGCAGCCTACTCTATCTCATATTCCAGTTAACTGCCAGGTGATTCTCCACCCATGTAGGCAGCCTACTCTATCTCATATTCCAGTTAACTGCCATGTGATTCTCCACCCATGTAGGCAGCCTACTCTATCTCATATTCCAGTTAACTGCCATGTGATTCTCCACCCATGTAGGCAGCCTACTCTATCTCATATTCCAGTTAACTGCCATGTGATTCTCCACCCATGTAGGCAGCCTACTCTATCTCATATTCCAGTTAACTGCCAGGTGATTCTCTACCCATGTAGGCAGCCTACTCTATCTCATATTCCAGTTAACTGCCAGGTGATTCTCCACCCATGTAGGCAGCCTACTCTATCTCATATTCCAGTTAACTGCCAGGTGATTCTCCACCCATGTAGGCAGCCTACTCTATCTCATAATCCAGTTAACTGCCAGGTGATTCTCCACCCATGTAGGCAGCCTACTTTATCTCATATTCCAGTTAACTGCCAGGTGATTCTCCACCCATGTAGGCAGCCTACTCTATCTCATATTCCAGTTAACTGCCAGGTGATTCTCCACCCATGTAGGCAGCCTACTCTATCTCATATTCCAGTTAACTGCCAGGTGATTCTCCACCCATGTAGGCAGCCTACTCTATCTCATATTCCAGTTAACTGCCATGTGATTCTCCACCCATGTAGGCAGCCTACTTTATCTCATATTCCAATTAACTGCCAGGTGATTCTCCACCCATGTAGGCAGCCTACTCTATCTCATATTCCAGTTAACTGCCATGTGATTCTCCACCCATGTAGGAAGCCTTCTCTATCTCATATTCCAGTTAACTGCCAGGTGATTCTCCACCCATGTAGGCAGCCTACTCTATCTCATATTCCAGTTAACTGCCATGTGATTCTCCACCCATGTAGGCAGCCTACTCTATCTCATATTCCAGTTAACTGCCAGGTGATTCTCCACCCATGTAGGCAGCCTACTCTATCTCATATTCCAGTTAACTGCCAGGTGATTCTCCACCCATGTAGGCAGCCTACTCTATCTCATATTCCAGTTAACTGCCAGGTGATTCTCCACCCATGTAGGCAGCCTACTCTATCTCATATTCCAGTTAACTGCCATGTGATTCTCCACCCATGTAGGCAGCCTACTCTATCTCATATTCCAGTTAACTGCCAGGTGATTCTCCACCCATGTAGGCAGCCTACTCTATCTCATATTCCAGTTAACTGCCAGGTGATTCTCCACCCATGTAGGCAGCCTACTCTCTCTTATATTCCAGTTAACTGCCATGTGATTCTCCACCCATGTAGGCAGCCTACTCTATCTCATATTCCAGTTAACTGCCAGGTGATTCTCCACCCATGTAGGCAGCCTACTCTATTTCATATTCCAGTTAACTGCCAGGTGATTCTCCACCCATGTAGGCAGCCTACTTTATCTCATATTCCAGTTAACTGCCAGGTGATTCTCCACCCATGTAGGCAGCCTACTCTATCTCATATTCCAGTTAACTGCCATGTGTTTCTCCACCCATGTAGGCAGCCTACTCTATCTCATATTCCAGTTAACTGCCAGGTGTTTCTCCACCCATGTAGGCAGCCTACTCTATCTCATATTCCAGTTAACTGCCAGGTGATTCTCCACCCATGTAGGCAGCCTACTCTATCTCATATTCCAGTTAACTGCCAGGTAATTCTCCATCCATGTAGGCAGTCTACTCTATCTCATATTCCAGTTAACTGCCAGGTGATTCTCCACCCATGTAGGCAGCCTACTCTATCTCATATTCCAGTTAACTGCCATGTGATTCTCCACCCATGTAGGCAGCCTACTCTATCTCATATTCCAGTTAACTGCCAGGTGATTCTCCACCCATGTAGGCAGCCTACTTTATCTCATATTCCAGTTAACTGCCAGGTGATTCTCCACCCATGTAGGCAGCCTACTCTATCTCATATTCCAGTTAACTGCCAGGTGATTCTCCACCCATGTAGGCAGCCTACTCTATCTCATATTCCAGTTAACTGCCATGTGATTCTCCACCCATGTAGGCAGCCTACTCTATCTCATATTCCAGTTAACTGCCAGGTGATTCTCCACCCATGTAGGCAGCCTATTCTATCTCATATTCCAGTTAACTGCCAGGTGATTCTCCACCCATGTAGGCAGCCTATTCTATCTCATATTCCAGTTAACTGCCATGTGTTTCTCCACCCATGTAGGCAACCTACTCTATCTCATATTCCAGTTAACTGCCAGGTGATTCTCCACCCATGTAGGCAGCCTACTCTATCTCATACTCCAGTTAACTGCCAGGTGATTCTCCACCCATGTAGGCAGCCTACTCTATCTCATATTCCAGTTAACTGCCAGGTGATTCTCCACCCATGTAGGCAGCCTACTCTATCTCATATTCCAGTTAACTGCCAGGTGATTCTCCACCCATGTAGGCAGCCTACTCTATCTCATATTCCAGTTAACTGCCAGGTGATTCTCCACCCATGTAGGCAGCCTACTCTATCTCATATTCCAGTTAACTGCCAGGTGTTTCTCCACCCATGTAGGCAGCCTACTCTATCTCATATTCCAGTTAACTGCCAGGTGATTCTCCACCCATGTAGGCAGCCTACTCTATCTCATATTCCAGTTAACTGCCAGGTGATTCTCCACCCATGTAGGCAGCCTACTCTATCTCATATTCCAGTTAACTGCCAGGTGATTCTCCACCCATGTAGGCAGCCTACTCTATCTCATATTCCAGTTAACTGCCAGGTGATTCTCCACCCATGTAGGCAGCCTACTCTATCTCATATTCCAGTTAACTGCCAGGTGTTTCTCCACCCATGTAGGCAGCCTACTCTATCTCATATTCCAGTTAACTGCCAGGTGATTCTCCACCCATGTAGGCAGCCTACTCTATCTCATATTCCAGTTAACTGCCAGGTGATTCTCCACCCATGTAGGCAGCCTACTCTATCTCATATTCCAGTTAACTGCCAGGTGATTCTCCACCCATGTAGGCAGCCTACTCTATTTCAAAGAGACCACACATACTAGGTTCACTTGAACTCTCCCGCCCAACTAGGAGAGGGAGGATACTGAAGTTGAAGCAGAGAATTCTGAGTGTGTGAGTAATGTGAAAAAGATGTGTTTTAATACAATAGTCAGGCTAACGCATACAAAACAGAAAGAGGCCCGTTTCCAAAAAATCTGTGGGATAACAAAAATATTTTCATCTCAAAGTCATCTGTCTGACTGCCTGCAGCATGAAAAATGCAGATCGCGCCGCAGTGATCTCTGTCGGAGCCACAGCCCTCTAGTGCCGTCAGTACACAACACTATGCTCATCATGTCTTAGCAGGATCAGATGGGGACAGGTGTCTCAGCAGGGTCAGACAGCCAGGGAAGACCAGTCTACGGAGCTCAGGGGAATTTGACAGTATATTAACAATATCAGTGAATGTTACAAAGTTCCATCTTGAGTTGATGGGTCGACCTACAGTAGCCACAAGACAGCAGTCTAAGCTTAAAGCTACAGTCTGGGATCTGGGAATAATGGTCATTTTAATTATTGAACCATTGATTCTATTCTTGGATAATATAATGTGTAAATGTACACCAAGGTAATTCTTTGTCATGCCTCATTTTTGGAGGATCAGATGGTGACGGGGATCTCAGCAGGGTCAGGCAGCCAGGGAAGACCCGTCAGGGTCAGGCAGCCAGGGAAGACCAGTCAGGGTCAGGCAGCCAGGGAAGACCAGTCAGGGTCAGGCAGCCAGGGAAGACCCGTCAGGGTCAGGCAGCCAGGGAAGACCAGTCAGGGTCAGGCAGCCAGGGAAGACCCGTCAGGGTCAGGCAGCCAGGGAAGACCCGTCAGGGTCAGGCAGCCAGGGAAGACCCGTCTGTGATGGAGCTGAGGTGATTGTTTGCAGATACAACACTTTATTCTCTCTGTGCAGCAAACACTGGACAAGCAAGATGCTTCAAAGATTGAAACTATTTAAAGGCAGTCTGACAAACCTCTAAAGTTGATTTCCAAACTGTATCAAGCGTTGATAGAGGCATTTCCCGGTGACACAAAACATGTCAAACTAAAATGTGAGGAAGACCTGGGAGACGCTATTGATGATGATGAATGGATACAGAGATGTCAGAATGCCCAGTCATCTTCACATAATCTCAGACATAAATTACTGCAGTTTAAGGCCATCCATAGAACGTACTATATGCCAGTGAAACTGAATAACATGCACTCAGAAATGTCATTCCTCTGCTAGAGGTGTAAAACACAAAAGGGACATATTTGCATGTTATGGTCTTGTGAAGGCTGACTGAATTCTGGCAAAGAGTATGTTATTTTATCTCAGCATGTCTACAGATTCTCCCTTCTCCCTGCTTTTGTTCACTTGGAAATGTTGATACTGGACGCCAAGCGGTACCGGAGCGCCAAGTCTAGGTCCAAAAGGCTTCTTAACAGCTTCTACCCCCAAGCCATAAGACTCCTGAACAGCTAATCATGGCTACCTGGACTATTTGCATTAAGGGTATACTGGGCAATAATGCCTTATATGGAATACAGTACGACTAAAGGAGTCTGTATTGAAAACAGGCCCACGTCAGGGGAGATCCCTCTTAAGGCAATCCCTAGCTGCTGGGCTGCTCAGTCCTGGCCCTGGGGGTCTGCCGTCCTGTGGGTTGTCACTCTGGCCTAACACACCTGAAACCAATAATTCATGTTTCACTAAGATCCTAAAGCTGAGTGGGGTGTGTTGGGTTGGGGCGCTGCAGGGCCGTGGACCCCTAGGGGCAGGAAGGGGCGACCCAGCTGTATTGGGTGGAAGTAAAAAGCTCTACAGTACTATTAGACCTATGAGATTAATTATATGGTGGATTTGCTGTTTCTGTGTGTTCATGTATATTTGAGGTGTACTGCATGTGTATATATATATATATATATTTTTTAAACCTTTCCCTTGGGAATAAAACATTTTTAAGGTGTGAAATAGGAAGGAAATTGTATTGGGAGAGAGTTGAGTTATTGACTAGACAGGTGGGGGTCGGGTGTGTAGGCGGCTCGGGCTGACTGGTCAGTCTGGCTGGAAGGCGGCTCGGGCTGGCTGGTCAGTCTGGCTGGAAGGCGGCTCGGGCTGGCTGGTCAGTCTGGCTGGAAGGCGGCTCGGGCTGACTGGTCAGTCTGGCTGGTCAGTCTGGCTGGTCAGTCTGGCTGGTTATAGAGGATGTCTTAATAAATCAAAAGTCTTTGTCGTTTTTAAAGAGTTGATTCCTTTTTGTTCTAAATGGAGACGCCATATTGGATTGTGTAAAAATGCAGGAAATGAGCTTTAGATGCCCAAAATAATTCCTCCCCCAGACCCCCGCCCTCCACCCCCCAGACCCCCGCCCTCCACCCCCCAGACCCCCCAGACCCCCGGCCTCCCCCTAACCCCCGCCCTCCCCCAGACCCCCGCCTCCACCCCCCCAGACCCCCAGACCCCCGCCCTCCCCCTAACCCCGCCTCCCCCAGACCCCCCGCCCTCCACCCCCAGACCCCCCAGACCCCCCGCCTCCCCAGACCCCCCAGACCCCCGCCTCCCCCAGACCCCGCTCTCCCCCAGACCCCCCAGACCCCCGCCTCCCCCCAGACCCCCGCCTCCCCCTAACCCCGCTCTCCCCCAGACCCCCGCCTCCCCCAGACCCCCCAGACCCCCGGCCTCCCCCAGACCCCCGCCTCCCCCTAACCCCCGCCTCCCCCAGACCCCCCCAGACCCCGCTCTCCCCCAGACCCCCGCCCGCCCTCCCCCCCCAGACCCCCGCCCGCCTCCCCAGACCCCGCCCGCCCTCCCTCCCCCAGACCCCGCCTCCCCCAGACCCCGCCTCCCCCAGACCCCCCCAGACCCCCGCTCTCCCCCAGACCCCGCCTCCCCAGACCCCCCCAGACCCCCGCCTCCCCCAGACCCCCGCCCTCCCCAGACCCCCCAGACCCCGCCCTCCCCCCAGACCCCCGCCTCCCCCCTAACCCCCCGCCCTCCCCCAGACCCCCCAGACCCCCGCTCTCCCCCAGACCCCCGCCCGCCCTCCCCCCAGACCCCCGCCCGCCCTCCCCCAGACCCCGCCCGCCCTCCCTCCCCCAGACCCCGCCCTCCCCCAGACCCCGCCCTCCCCCAGACCCCCGCCCCGCCCACCCCCCAGACCCCCGCCCCGCCCTCCCTCCCCCAGACCCCCGCCCTCCCCCCGCCCTCCCCCAGACCCCGCCCTCCCCCGCCCTCCCCCAGACCCCCCGCCCCCCAGACCCCCGCCAGGTTAAGTCCCCCCCACTAACCTGAGAAGTCTAACTTGTAAAGGTAGGAGTCTGACGTGAAAATAGGAGTCTAACCTGTAAAGGTAGGGGTCTGGCCTGTGAACGGGGCTAACCTGTGAAGGGGGCTAACCTGTGAACGGGGCTAACCTGTGAACGGGGCTAACCTGTGAAGGGGGCTAACCTGTGAAGGGGTCTAACCTGTGAAGGGGGCTAACCTGTGAAGGTAGGGGTCTAACCTGTGAAGGTAGGGGTCTAACCTGTGAAGGTAGGGGTCTGGCCTGTGAAGGGGTCTAACCTGTGAAGGGGGCTAACCTGTGAACGGGGCTAACCTGTGAAGGGGTCTAACCTGTGAAGGGGTCTAACCTGTGAAGGTAGGGGCTAACCTGTGAAGGTAGGGGTCTAACCTGTGAAGGTAGGGGTCTGGCTTTCCGGTATTGAGTGCTGTCTTTTTGTTGTTCGACCCAGTTACCGATCAGAGTCCCGGTACCATATCCGTCCTCGCTGGTTCCGCAGCGCCAGCCGTACTGATGGAACTTGTCCTCCGGCCGAGCGTCGCTCCATACCTCACTCTGCCCAGACGCACGCAGCATGTAGTGGAACGGAGGAGAGCAGAAGGTCCATGGGAATGACATCCTGCTGGGGGGGGGAATAAATGTTTTGCCTATAAATCCGCAAATCAGTTATAGAAACCATTGCCCCTCATGGTTGTGAGGTCTGGGGTCCACTCACCAACCAATAATTCACAAAAAGGGACAAATACCAAATTTAGACATTCTGCAAAAACATCCTCCGTGTACAACGTAAAACAGCAAATAATGCATGCAGGGCAGAATTCCCTCTAATTATCCAAATCCAGAAGAGAGATGTTAAATTCTACAATTAACTAAAAGGAAGCGATTCTCAAACCTTCCATAACAAAGCCCTCACCTACAGAGAGATTAACCTGGAAAAGAGTCCCCTCAGCCAGCTGATTCTGGGGCTCTGTTCACAAACAGACTCCACAGAGCCCCAGGACAGCAACACAATTAGACCCAACCAAATTATGAGAAAACAGAAGATAATTATTTGACACATTGGAAAGAATTAACCCCAAAAAACTGAACAAACTGGAATAATATCTGGTGCTAAACAGAGAGTACACAGTGGCAGAATACCTGACCACCGTGACTGACCCAAAATTAAGAAAAGCCTTGACTATGTACAGACTCAGTGAGCATAGCCTTGCTATTGAGAGCAACCTGGAGTCAGGGTTAGAAGTAGCATAGTAAACTAAATCCGGGACACTTCATATGGTATGTATTAATTTTTGGATGACCATCATCCATTTCGTATGATATGTTACGAATCAAATTCGTATGATATGTTACGAATATGCAAAACGTATATGTTACAGATTCCAATTTGTTGTGGTTAACGTTAGCTAGGTGGCTAACGTTAGCTAGGCTAGGGGTTAGGGTTATGGGTTAAGGTTAGGTTAAAGGGTTAAGGTTAGAGTTAGCTAACATGCTAAGTAGTTGCAAATGAGCTAAAAAGTAGTATTATAGACACTATGTTCTGGGATTTCCTATGATCTTCTATGTAGAAGACCCCTTACAGTATTATAGACACTATGTCCTGGGATTTTATTTGATAATCTATGTAGAAGAACCCCTTTCAGTATTATAGACACTATGTCCTGGGATTTCCTGGGATCTTCTATGCAGAAGAACCCCTTACAGTATTATAGACACTATGTCCTGGGATTTCCTATGATTTTCAATGTAGAAGAACCCCTTACAGTATTATAGACACTATGTCCTGGGATTTCCTGGGATCTTCTATGTAGAAGAACCCCTTACAGTATTATAGACACTATGTCCTGGGATTTCCTATGATCTTCTATGTAGAAGAACCCCTTACAGTATTATAGACACTATGTCCTGGGATTTCCTATGATCTTCTATGTAGAAGAACCCCTTACAGTATTATAGACACTATGTCCTGGGATTTCCTATGATTTTCTATGTAGAAGAACTCTCCTTACAGTATTATAGACACTATGTCCTGGGATTTCCTATGATCTTCTATGTAGAAGAACCCCTTACAGTATTATAGACACTATGTCTGTCAGATGTGCTGTATGTGGAAGGTGCGGGAATCAGGCGCAGGACACAGAAGCTTCATTCAACAGTCTTTAGTGAATCAATACGGGCAAAAGTGCCCGGAGACGAGCGATACGCATACAGGCGTAAGCAAACAGGAAAAATACAAACGCGCACAACAAGTGCGAAAACCTCTCCTAAACACAAGGAGGGAAAACCAACACCGACACGAAAGACAGGAAGCTCAATAACACACAACACATGACTAACAAAACGAGAACTTATAGGACACATAATCAACGCTAACTAACCACAGGTGTACAACAATCAGACAAAAGCAAACGAACATAGAAACATACAACGGTGGCAGCTAGTACTCCGGGGACGACGACCGCCGAAACCTGCCCGAGCAAGGAGGAGGAGCAGCCTCGGCAGATTCCGTGACAGTACCCCCCTTGACGCGCGGCTCCAGCCGTGCGCCGACCCCGGCCTCGGGGACGACCAGGAGGACGCGGTGCAGGGCGCGTGAGGGGTGACTACGGTGGAACTCAGTCAGGAGAGACGGGTCTAGGATGTCCCTCCTCGGCACCCAGCACCGCTCCTCCGGGCCGTACCCCTCCCACTCCACGAGATATTGGAGACCCCCATCCGACGTCTCGAATCCAAGATGGACCGAACTGTGTACGCCGGAGCCCCCTCGATGTCCAATGGGGCGGAGGAGTCTCTGCTATCTCACCTTCCTGGAGTGGACCAGCTACCACCGGCCTGAGAAGAGACACATGGAACGAGGGGTTAATATTCTTATACTCAATAGGTAGTAGTAACCTGTAACACACCTCGTTCAATCTCCTCAGGACTTTAAAGGGCCCTACAAACCGCCGACCCAGCTTCCGGCAGGGGGCAGGCGGAGGGGTAGGTTTCTGGTCGAGAGCCAGACTCGATCTCCTGGTGCGTACACCGGCCCCTCACTGCGGTGGAGATCGGCGCTCGCTTTTTGTCGACGGATGGCCCGCTGCAGATGGACGTGTGCAGCGTTCCACGTCTCCTCCGAGCGCCTTACCCACTCATCCACCGCAGGGGCCTCGATCTGGCTCTGATGCCACGGTGCCAGAACCGGCTGGTAACCTAACACACATTGGAAAGGGGTTAGGTTGGTGGAGGAGTGGCGAAGAGAATTCTGGGCCATCTCTGCCCAGGGAATATACCTCGCCCACTCCTCCGGCCGGCCCTGGCAATACGACCTCAGAAACCTACCCACATCCTGGTTCACACGTTCTACCTGCCCATTACTCTCCGGATGGTACCCCGAGGTAAGGCTCACCGAGACCCCCAGGCGCTCCATGAACGCTCTCCAGACTCGGGAGGTGAACTGGGGACCTCGATCAGACACTATATCCTCGGGTACCCCGTAATGCCGGAAGACGTGGGTGAATAGTGCCTCAGCGGTCTGCAAGGCAGTGGGAAGACCTGGCTTTGGGAGAAGACGACAGGCTTTAGAGAACCGATCCACAACGACCAGTATGGTGGTATTCCCCTGAGAGGGGGGAAGGTCTGTAACAAAGTCCACCGAGAGGTGAGACCAGGGTCGCTGTGGAACGGGCAGGGGTTGTAACTTACCCCTGGGCAGATGTCTGGGCGCCTTACACTGGGTGCACACCGAACAGGAGGAGACATAAACCCTCACATCCCTGGCTAACGTTGGCCACCAGTACTTAGCGCTAAGGCAGTGCACTGTCCGGCCAATACCTGGATGTCCAGAGGAGGGTGACGTGTGAGCCCAATAAATAAGTCGATCCCCGAACCTCGAGCGGAACGTACGTCCGACCCACCGGACACTGTGGAGGGCTAGGGTCGGGCGCAACGCCCGCTCGATTTCAGCATCGACCTCCCACACTACCGGTGCCACTAGACAAGACTCCGGCAGTATGGAAGTGGGCTCAACGGACCTCTCCTCTGTGTCATACCGCCGGGACAGGGCGTCTGCCTTACCGTTCTGGGACCCAGGGATGTACGTGATTTTAAATACAAAACCGGGTTAGAAACATGTTCCACCGAGCCTGGCGAGGGTTCAGTCTCCTAGCTGCCTGAATGTACTCCAGATTACGGTGGTCAGTCAAAATGAGAAAAGGGTGTTGAGCCCCCTCAAGCCAATGTCTCCACACCTTTAGGGCTTGAACCACGGCTAACAGCTCCTACGTTATAATTCCGCTCCGCCGGGCTGAGCTTTTTAGAGTAGAAGGCACAGGGGCGGAGTTTAGGTGGCGTACCGGACCGTTGTGATAGCACGGCCCCTATACCGGCCTCAGACGCGTCTACCTCTACCTGAAATGGTAAGGCGGGATCCGGATGCGCAAGCACTGGAGCCGAGGTAAACAGGGCCTTCAGTCTCCCAAATGCCCTGTCCGCCTCCGCTGACCACTGCAATCGCACCGACCCCCCTTCAGAAGAGACGTTATGGGAGCTGCCACCTGTCCAAATCCCCGGATAAACCTCCGGTAGTAATTCGCAAAACCCAAGAACTGCTGCACCTCTTTCACGGTGGTTGGGGTTTGCCAATTACGCACGGCTGACACCCGGTCAACCTCCATCTTCACCCCTGACGCGGACAACTGATAACCCAGAAAGGAGACCGACTCCTGGAAAAACAGACATTTCTCTGCCTTGATATACAGGTTGTGCTCCAACAGCCTACCCAACACACGACGCACCAGGGCTACATGCTCGTCTCGGGTAGGCGAGTAAACCAGGATGTCATCTATGTACACGACCACACCCTGCCCCTGCATGTCCCTGAAAATCTCATCCACGAAGGATTGGAAGACTGAAGGAGCATTCATCAACCCGTATGGCATGACGAGATACTCGTAATGACCCGAGGTGGTACTAAATGCCGTTTTCCATTCATCGCCCTCCCTAATGCGCACCAAGTTATACGCGCTCCTGAGATCCAGTTTCGTGAAGAAACGGGCTCCGTGCAAAGACTCAGTCATAGTCGCAATCAGAGGGAGTGGATAACTGTACTTCACAGTGATCTGATTGAGACTACGGTAATCTATGCACGGGCGCAAACCTCCATCCTTTTTCTTCACAAAAAAGAAGCTCGAGGACGCAGGAGAAGTGGAGGGCCGTATGTATCCTTGTCTTAGAGATTCGGCTATGTAAGTTTCCATAGCCCTCTTCTCCTCTTGGGACAGAGGATACACA
Source organism: Coregonus clupeaformis (assembly GCF_020615455.1). Lineage (NCBI taxonomy): Eukaryota > Metazoa > Chordata > Actinopteri > Salmoniformes > Salmonidae > Coregonus > Coregonus clupeaformis. The sequence goes on along the minus strand of NC_059204.1, from coordinate 985,412 downwards.
TGGCTCCGTGGAAGCGCTGCTCCTGCCTGGAGGTCTATCGCACAATCCCCCTGTCTATGAGGAGGCAAACGCGTCGCCCTCGATTTACTGAACACAAGTGCCAAATCCTCATACTCAGTGGGAATGCGCAGTGAGGACACCTGGTTTGGACTATCCACCGAGGTCGCCCCCACGGAAACACCCAAACATCTCCTCTCACACTGGGCAGACCACTCCTTAAGAGCCCTCTCTTGCCACAAAATAGAAGGATCATGGGTACTCAACCAGGGAATTCCCAGCACCACCGGATACGCAGGAGAGTCGATAAGATATAGCTGGATAGTCTCCTCATGACCCCCCTGCGTACACATCCTAAGTGGCGCTGTGACTTCCCTGATCAACCCCGATCCCAACGGACGGCTATCTAGGGCATGAACAGGAAATGGGATGTCAACAGGAAGTAGGGGAATCCCTAATTCTAAACAAAATGTACGATCAACAAAATTCCCAGCTGCGCCTGAATCTACTAGCGCCTTATGCTGGGAATGAGTTGCAACCTGTGGAAATCGCACAGGGATACAGAAGTGCACAACAGAGAGCTCTGGGTAAGTGGGACGCCTACTCACCTGGAAGGACTCCCCAGTGCAGGGCCTGCCGTCCTCTCCCCTAGGAGACCCTCCCCAACACCTGGCCGCGGTGTGTCCTCCACGGCCACAGTTGGTGCAGGGATGGCCCCCTCGTGCTCCTTCCCCTCTTCTCTCTAGCGCCAGCACCCCGAGCTCCATAGGGCTCGGCTCGGGAGGTGCTGGAGGGTGGAATGGACGAACCCCACTCGAACGCTCCGCGGGTGGCCAGCAGGGTGTCCAGCCGGATGGACATGTCCACCAACTGGTCGAACGTGAGACTGGTATCCCTGCAGGCCAGCTCTCGACGGACGTCCTCCCGAAGACTACAACGATAATGATCGATGAGGGCCCGCTCATTCCACCCTCGCGTCAGCCGCTAGAGTCCGGAACTCCAGCGCAAATTCCTGGGCGCTCCTCCTCCCCTGCCGGAGGTAGAATAGACGCTCCCCCGCCGCTTTCCCCTCAGGTGGATGGTCGAACACAGCCCTGAAGCGGCGGGAGAACTCTGCGTATGTGATCGTGGCGGCGTCTATCCTCCTCCATTCGGCGTTGGCCCACTCCAACGCCTTGCCGGTGAGACAGGAGATGAGGGCGGAAACGCTCTCGTGTCCCGAGGGCACCGGGTGTACGGTGGCCAGGTATAGTTCCACCTGCAGGAGGAACCCCTGACACCCGGCAGCGGTGCCATCATACGCCCTCGGGAGCGAGAGCCGAATCCCACTGGGTTCCGGAGCTTGGATGGGCGGACTGGCCGATGGTGATGGCAAGGTAGGGGGAGATATGGGTGCCCCTCTGTTCTCCCATCGGTGCAGAGTGTTTATTACGTCCTGAAGGGCGGTCCCGATGCGGTTGATCTGGTCGCTCTGCTCGCGGACGCGCTCCTCCAGGGACTCGGATGCTGGTGCTGCTCCTGCTGATTCCATCTTGGTGTGTTATTCTGTCAGATGTGCTGTATGTGGAAGGTGCGGGAATCAGGCGCAGGACACAGAAGCTTCGTTCAACAGTCTTTAGTGAATCAATACGGGCAAAAGTGCCCGGAGACGAGCGATACGCATACAGGCGTAAACAAACAGGAAAAATACAAACGAGCACAACAAGTGCGAAAACCTCTCCTAAACACAAGGAGGGAAAACCAACACCGACACGAAAGACAGGAAGCTCAATAACACACAACACATGACTAACAAAACAAGAACTTATAGGACACATAATCAACGCTAACTAACCACAGGTGTACAACAATCAGACAAAAGCAAACGAACATAGAAACATACAACGGTGGCAGCTAGTACTCCGGGGACGACGACCGCCGAAACCTGCCCGAGCAAGGAGGAGGAGCAGCCTCGGCAGATTCCGTGACAATGTCCTCGGATTTCCTGTGATCTTCTATGTAGAAGACCCCTTACAGTATTATAGACACTATGTCCTGGGATTTCCTATGATATTCTATGTAGAAGGACCCCTTACAGTATTATAGACACTATGTCCTGAGATTTCCTATGATCTTCTATGTAGAAGGAGGGGCGGCAGGTAGCTTAGTGGTTAAGAGCGTTGTGCCAGTAACCGAAAGGTCGCTGGTTCTAATCCCCGAGCCGACTAGGTGAAAAATCTGTCGATGTGCCCTTGAGCAAGGCACTTAACCCTAATTGCTCCTGTAAGTCGCTCTGGATAAGAGCGTCTGCTAAATAACTCAAATGTAAATGTAAATGTAGAAGAACTCTCCTTACAGTATTATAGACACTATGTCCTGGGATTTCCTATGATCTTCTATGTAGAAGAACCCCTTACAGTATTCTAGAACTCTCCTTACAGTATTCTAGAACTCTCCTTACAGTATTATAGAACTCTCCTTACCTTCTAACGACTCTTGTGTAGCCAGTGAGGATCATAGAGCAAAACATGTTAAGTATTAAGTTAGTACTAGATATTTCAAAAACTAAAAGCATTGTATTTAGGACAAATCATTCACTAAACCCTAAACCTCAACTAAATCTTGTAATGAATAATTTGGAAATTGAGCAAGTTGAGGTGACTAAACTCCTTGGTATATCCCTGGATTGTAAATTGTAAACTGTCATGGTCAAAACATATTGATGGAACGGTAGCTAAAATGGGGAGAGGTCTGTTTGTAATAAAGCGCAACTCTGCTTTCTTGACATCGCTATCAACAAAACAAGTCCTACAGGCACTAGTTTTGTCGCACGTGGACTACTGCCCAGTCATATGGTCAAGTGCCACAAAGAGGGACATAGGTAAATTACAGTTGGCCCAGAACAGGGCAGCACGGCTGGCCATGTACAGGGTGAGCTGACATGCATGTCAATCTCTCCTGGCTCAGGATGGAGGAGAGATCGACTGCATCCCTTCTTGTCTTTGTGAGAGGTATTGACATATTGAATGCGCCAAGCTGTCTGTTTAACACTAGAACCGCCATAGGCCAATGGCGACTGATGTTTGACTTTGTAAAAAAAAAAATTTAAAAAAAAGCTGTGTCCTGCTCCTTTCCTGACTTTTCCTAATTGTTTGTATTTTACCTCATTTGTCCAAATTTTTTAATCACAAACAGAAAAGTATTTAGAGCCTTTTCACCTATTCCCAACTTACCCCGCCAAGACAATGTGCTGTAGGACGTTGGTACCCAGCCAGGTGCTAACGTCTCTTTCTCCTCACTGAATTAATGACAAATGGGTGAATGGGCCATAATTGTGCACCTTACTTCACAATTTAATTTAAATTAGGCCTAACAATGATAAGGAGGGTGAAGAGGTGGATTTAATTTAGAAAGACAATAGTGTAATGATGAGTTTGTGTTATACCTATTTATCAGCAGCAAATCATTTGACTGCCGCATCTTGCAGGTTGATACTATTTTCTTTTACATTTTACTTTGTAAAAACAAGCTGTTATGGGACTGTTTTATGTACTATAACTCTATTGCTAATCACATGTATTGTCAGGGAAACGAAAACATGCTACGTGTTGCAGTAGGCCTTTAGAATAATGCAAAACATATCCTTGACTCCAAGATGATGAGCGGGAAACAAATGATGCCAGTCAGCCTTCACAGCCGGCCCATCGACACTACACCTAAACTACACCTAAACTACACCTAAACTAATTTCACACATAATAATGTCCCAGATGTGCTCAATTGGATTCAGGTCTGGGGAACGGGCGGGCCAGTCCATAGCATCAATGCCTTCCTCTTGCAGGAACTGCTGACACACTCCAGCCACATGAGGTCTAGCATTGTCTTGCATTAGGAGGAACCCAGGGCCAACCGCACCAGCATATGGTCTCACAAGGGGTCTGAGGATCTCATCTCGGTACCTAATGGCAGTCAGGCTACCTCTGGCGAGCACATGGAGGGCTGTGCGGCCCCCCAAAGAAATGCCACCCCACACCATGACTGACCCACCACCAAACCGGTCATGCTGGAGGATGTTGCAGGCAGCAGAACGTTCTCCACGGTGTCTCCAGACTCTGTCACGTCTGTCACATGTGCTCAGTGTGAACCTGCTTTCATATGTGAAGAGCACAGGGCGCTAGTGGCGAATTTGCCAATCTTGGTGTTCTCCGGCAAATGCCAAACGTCCTGCACGGTGTTGGGCTGTAAGCACAACCCCCACCTGTGGACGTCGGGCCCTCATACCACCCTCATGGAGTCTGTTTCTGACCGTTTGAGCAGACACATGCACATTTGTGGCCTGCTGGAGGTCATTTTGCAGGGCTCTGGCAGTGCTCCTCCTGCTCCTCCTTGCACAAAGGCGGAGGTAGCGGTCCTGCTGCTGGGTTGTTGCCCTCCTACGGCCTCCTCCACGTCTCCTGATGTACTGGCCTGTCTCCTGGTAGCGCCTCCATCCTCTGGACACTACGCTGACAGACACAGCAAACCTTCTTGCCACAGCTCGCATTGATGTGCCATCCTGGATGAGCTGCACTACCTGAGCCCCTTGTGTGGGTTGTAGACTCCGTCTCATGCTACCACTAGAGTGAAAGCACCGCCAGCATTCAAAAGTGAACAAAACATCAGCCAGGAAGCATAGGAACTGAGAAGTGGTCTGTGGTCACCACCTGCAAAACCAGTCCTTTATTGGGGGTGTCTTGCTAATTGCCTATAATTTCCACCTGTTGTCTATTCCATTTGCACAACAGCATGTGAAATGTATTGTCAATCAGTGTTGCTTCCTAAGTGGACAGTTTGATTTCACAGAAGTGTGATTGACTTGGAGTTACATTGTGTTGTTTAAGTGTTCCCTTTATTTTTTTGAGCAGTGTACTATTGATGAACTATCAGCAGGACGATAGACTATTGATGGGCTATCAGCAGGACAATAGACTATTGATGGACTATCAGCAGGACAATATACTATTGATGGGCTATCAGCAGGACAATATACTCTTGCTGAGTTTCGGGACTTTAAATGTATTCATGGAGTTTGTGAGGCATGTCTCTTCACCCATCTCTTTTATAGCCCAACACATGCACTGTTTTCTAACCACATCTGGATGGATCCATAACGTATTACTACGGGAATAAATATCACTGGATGACAGATACATTGTAATAAAGTAGACTATTGAAGGCAACAAATTGTTGCTTACTGAAACACCCAAAGCCATCCAGTTGTTATAATAGGATTTGAAGCAATAGCCTACCTGCGTGTGGTCAACTATTTCAGCACTGTTTCGCGCTGCTTTGAGACAAGCATGGGGACTGGTCTTGATAAATCAATCTGATTTTTATTTTCACAGAATCTCCGTTTGGGTATTGCTTAGCCTATAATTAGGCTGTGGAAATGTTAGGATTATTTTTGCTCTTCACTCGTAGTCACTATGTAACCTAGTCCTACTCCCGACCGGTCACTTAGTAACCTAGTCCTACTCCTGACTGGTCACTTAGTAACCTAGTCCTACTCCTGACCGGTCACTTAGTAACCTAGTCCTACTCCTGACCGGTCACTTAGTAACCTAGTCCTACTCCTGACCAGTCACTTAGTAACCTAGTCCTACTCCTGACCGGTCACTTAGTAACCTAGTCCTACTCCTGACCGGTCACTTAGTAACCTAGTCCTACTCCTGACCGGTCACTTAGTAACCTAGTCCTACTCCTGACTGGTCACTTAGTAACCTAGTCCTACTCCCGACCGGTCACTTAGTAACCTAGTCCTACTCCTGACCGGTCACTATGTAACCTAGTCCTACTCCCGACCGGTCACTTAGTAACCTAGTCCTACTCCTGACTGGTCACTTAGTAACCTAGTCCTACTCCTGACCGGTCACTTAGTAACCTAGTCCTACTCCTGACTGGTCACTTAGTAACCTAGTCCTACTCCTGACCGGTCACTTAGTAACCTAGTCCTACTCCTGACTGGTCACTTAGTAACCTAGTCCTACTCCTGACTGGTCACTTAGTAACCTAGTCCTAATCCTGACTGGTCACTTAGTAACCTAGTCCTACTCCTGACTGGTCACTTAGTAACCTAGTCCTACTCCTGACCGGTCACTTAGTAACCTAGTCCTAGTCCTGACCGGTCACTTAGTAACCTAGTCCTACTCCTGACTGGTCACTTAGTAACCTAGTCCTACTCCTGACTGGTCACTTAGTAACCTAGTCCTACTCCTGACTGGTCACTTAGTAACCTAGTCCTACTCCTGACCGGTCACTTAGTAACCTAGTCCTACTCCTGACCGGTCACTTAGTAACCTAGTCCTACTCCTGACCAGTCACTTAGTAACCTAGTCCTACTCCTGACCGGTCACTTAGTAACCTAGTCCTACTCCTGACCGGTCACTTAGTAACCTAGTCCTACTCCTGACCAGTCACTTAGTAACCTAGTCCTACTCCTGACCAGTCACTTAGTAACCTAGTCCTAGTCCTGACCGGTCACTTAGTAACCTAGTCCTACTCCTGACCGGTCACTTAGTAACCTAGTCCTACTCCTGACCGGTCACTTAGTAACCTAGTCCTACTCCTGACCGGTCACTTAGTAACCTAGTCCTACTCCCTGACCGGTCACTTAGTAACCTAGTCCTACTCCTGACCGGTCACTTAGTAACCTAGTCCTACTCCTGACCGGTCACTTAGTAACCTAGTCCTACTCCTGACTGGTCACTTAGTAACCTAGTCCTACTCCCGACCGGTCACTTAGTAACCTAGTCCTACTCCTGACTGGTCACTTAGTAACCTAGTCCTACTCCTGACTGGTCACTTAGTAACCTAGTCCTACTCCTGACCGGTCACTTAGTAACCTAGTCCTAGTCCCGACCGGTCACTTAGTAACCTAGTCCTACTCCTGACCGGTCACTTAGTAACCTAGTCCTACTCCTGACCGGTCACTTAGTAACCTAGTCCTACTCCTGACCGGTCACTTAGTAACCTAGTCCTACTCCTGACCGGTCACTTAGTAACCTAGTCCTACTCCTGACTGGTCACTTAGTAACCTAGTCCTATACCTGACTGGTCACTTAGTAACCTAGTCCTACTCCTGACTGGTCACTATGTAACCTAGTCCTAGTCCTGACCGGTCACTTAGTAACCTAGTCCTACTCCTGACCGATCACTTAGTAACCTAGTCCTACTCCCGACAGTCACTTAGTAACCTAGTCCTACTCCTGACTGGTCACTTAGTAACCTAGTCCTAGTCCTGACCGGTCACTTAGTAACCTAGTCCTACTCCTGACTGGTCACTTAGTAACCTAGTCCTACTCCAGACCGGTCACTTAGTAACCTAGTCCTACTCCTGACTGGTCACTTAGTAACCTAGTCCTACTCCTGACCGGTCACTTAGTAACCTAGTCCTACTCCTGACCGGTCACTTAGTAACCTAGTCCTACTCCTGACCGGTCACTTAGTAACCTAGTCCTACTCCTGACTGGCCACTTAGTAACCTAGTCCTACTCCTGACCGGTCACTTAGTAACCTAGTCCTACTCCTGACCGGTCACTTAGTAACCTAGTCCTACTCCTGACTGGTCACTTAGTAACCTAGTCCTAGTCCTGACCGGTCACTTAGTAACCTAGTCCTACTCCCGACCGGTCACTTAGTAACCTAGTCCTACTCCTGACCGGTCACTTAGTAACCTAGTCCTACTCCTGACCGGTCACTTAGTAACCTAGTCCTACTCCTGACCGGTCACTTAGTAACCTAGTCCTACTCCTGACCGGTCACTTAGTAACCTAGTCCTACTCCTGACCGGTCACTTAGTAACCTAGTCCTACTCCTGACTGGTCACTTAGTAACCTAGTCCTACACCTGACTGGTCACTTAGTAACCTAGTCCTACTCCTGACTGGTCACTATGTAACCTAGTCCTAGTCCTGACCGGTCACTTAGTAACCTAGTCCTACTCCTGACCGGTCACTTAGTAACCTAGTCCTACTCCCGACAGTCACTTAGTAACCTAGTCCTACTCCTGACTGGTCACTTAGTAACCTAGTCCTAGTCCTGACCGGTCACTTAGTAACCTAGTCCTACTCCTGACTGGTCACTTAGTAACCTAGTCCTACTCCAGACCGGTCACTTAGTAACCTAGTCCTACTCCTGACTGGTCACTTAGTAACCTAGTCCTACTCCTGACCGGTCACTTAGTAACCTAGTCCTACTCCTGACCGGTCACTTAGTAACCTAGTCCTACTCCTGACCGGTCACTTAGTAACCTAGTCCTACTCCTGACTGGCCACTTAGTAACCTAGTCCTACTCCTGACCGGTCACTTAGTAACCTAGTCCTACTCCTGACCGGTCACTTAGTAACCTAGTCCTACTCCCGACAGTCACTTAGTAACCTAGTCCTACTCCTGACTGGTCACTTAGTAACCTAGTCCTAGTCCTGACCGGTCACTTAGTAACCTAGTCCTACTCCCGACCGGTCACTTAGTAACCTAGTCCTACTCCTGACCGGTCACTTAGTAACCTAGTTCTACTCCTGACTGGTCACTATGTAACCTAGTCCTAGTCCTGACCGGTCACTTAGTAACCTAGTCCTACTCCTGACCGGTCACTTAGTAACCTAGTCCTACTCCCGACAGTCACTTAGTAACCTAGTCCTACTCCTGACTGGTCACTTAGTAACCTAGTCCTAGTCCTGACCGGTCACTTAGTAACCTAGTCCTACTCCTGACTGGTCACTTAGTAACCTAGTCCTACTCCTGACCGGTCACTTAGTAACCTAGTCCTACTCCTGACCGGTCACTTAGTAACCTAGTCCTACTCCTGACCGGTCACTTAGTAACCTAGTCCTACTCCTGACTGGCCACTTAGTAACCTAGTCCTACTCCTGACCGGTCACTTAATAACCTAGTCCTACTCCTGACCGGTCACTTAGTAACCTAGTCCTACTCCCGACAGTCACTTAGTAACCTAGTCCTACTCCTGACTGGTCACTTAGTAACCTAGTCCTACTCCTGACTGGTCACTTAGTAACCTAGTCCTACTCCTGACCGGTCACTTAGTAACCTAGTCCTACTCCTGACTGGTCACTTAGTAACCTAGTCCTAGTCCTGACCGGTCACTTAGTAACCTAGTCCTACTCCTGACTGGTCACTTAGTAACCTAGTCCTACTCCCGACCGGTCACTTAGTAACCTAGTCCTAGTCCTGACCGGTCACTTAGTAACCTAGTCCTGACCGGTCACTTAGTAACCTAGTCCTACTCCTGACCGGTCACTTAGTAACCTACTCCTGACCGGTCACTTAGTAACCTAGTCCTACTCCCGACAGTCACTTAGTAACCTAGTCCTACTCCTGACTGGTCACTTAGTAACCTAGTCCTACTCCTGACCGGTCACTTAGTAACCTAGTCCTACTCCTGACCGGTCACTTAGTAACCTAGTCCTACTCCCGACAGTCACTTAGTAACCTAGTCCTACTCCTGACTGGTCACTTAGTAACCTAGTCCTACTCCTGACCGGTCACTTAGTAACCTAGTCCTACTCCTGACCGGTCACTTAGTAACCTAGTCCTAGTCCTGACCGGTCACTTAGTAACCTAGTCCTACTCCTGACTGGTCACTTAGTAACCTAGTCCTACTCCTGACTGGTCACTTAGTAACCTAGTCCTACTCCTGACTGGTCACTTAGTAACCTAGTCCTACTCCTGACCGGTCACTTAGTAACCTAGTCCTACTCCTGACCGGTCACTTAGTAACCTAGTCCTAGTCCTGACCGGGCACTTAGTAACCTAGTCCTACTCCTGACTGGTCACTTAGTAACCTAGTCCTACTCCTGACCGGTTACTTAGTAACCTAGTCCTACTCCTGACCGGTCACTTAGTAACCTAGTCCTAGTCCTGACCGGTCACTTAGTAACCTAGTCCTACTCCTGACCGGTCACTTAGTAACCTAGTCCTACTCCTGACCGGTCACTTAGTAACCTAGTCCTAGTCCTGACCGGTCACTTAGTAACCTAGTCCTACTCCTGACCGGTCACTTAGTAACCTAGTCCTACTCCTGACCGGTCACTTAGTAACCTAGTCCTACTCCTGACCGGTCACTTAGTAACCTAGTCCTACTCCTGACCGGTCACTTAGTAACCTAGTCCTACTCCTGACTGGTCACTTAGTAACCTAGTCCTACTCCCGACCGGTCACTTAGTAACCTAGTCCTACTCCTGACTGGTCACTTAGTAACCTAGTCCTACTCCTGACTGGTCACTTAGTAACCTAGTCCTACTCCTGACCGGTCACTTAGTAACCTAGTCCTAGTCCCGACCGGTCACTTAGTAACCTAGTCCTACTCCTGACCGGTCACTTAGTAACCTAGTCCTACTCCTGACCGGTCACTTAGTAACCTAGTCCTACTCCTGACCGGTCACTTAGTAACCTAGTCCTACTCCTGACCGGTCACTTAGTAACCTAGTCCTACTCCTGACTGGTCACTTAGTAACCTAGTCCTACACCTGACTGGTCACTTAGTAACCTAGTCCTACTCCTGACTGGTCACTATGTAACCTAGTCCTAGTCCTGACCGGTCACTTAGTAACCTAGTCCTACTCCTGACCGATCACTTAGTAACCTAGTCCTACTCCCGACAGTCACTTAGTAACCTAGTCCTACTCCTTACTGGTCACTTAGTAACCTAGTCCTAGTCCTGACCGGTCACTTAGTAACCTAGTCCTACTGCTGACTGGTCACTTAGTAACCTAGTCCTACTCCAGACCGGTCACTTAGTAACCTAGTCCTACTCCTGACTGGTCACTTAGTAACCTAGTCCTACTCCTGACCGGTCACTTAGTAACCTAGTCCTACTCCTGACCGGTCACTTAGTAACCTAGTCCTACTCCTGACCGGTCACTTAGTAACCTAGTCCTACTCCTGACTGGCCACTTAGTAACCTAGTCCTACTCCTGACCGGTCACTTAGTAACCTAGTCCTACTCCTGACCGGTCACTTAGTAACCTAGTCCTACTCCTGACTGGTCACTTAGTAACCTAGTCCTAGTCCTGACCGGTCACTTAGTAACCTAGTCCTACTCCCGACCGGTCACTTAGTAACCTAGTCCTACTCCTGACCGGTCACTTAGTAACCTAGTCCTACTCCTGACCGGTCACTTAGTAACCTAGTCCTACTCCTGACCGGTCACTTAGTAACCTAGTCCTACTCCTGACCGGTCACTTAGTAACCTAGTCCTACTCCTGACCGGTCACTTAGTAACCTAGTCCTACTCCTGACTGGTCACTTAGTAACCTAGTCCTACACCTGACTGGTCACTTAGTAACCTAGTCCTACTCCTGACTGGTCACTATGTAACCTAGTCCTAGTCCTGACCGGTCACTTAGTAACCTAGTCCTACTCCTGACCGGTCACTTAGTAACCTAGTCCTACTCCCGACAGTCACTTAGTAACCTAGTCCTACTCCTGACTGGTCACTTAGTAACCTAGTCCTAGTCCTGACCGGTCACTTAGTAACCTAGTCCTACTCCTGACTGGTCACTTAGTAACCTAGTCCTACTCCAGACCGGTCACTTAGTAACCTAGTCCTACTCCTGACTGGTCACTTAGTAACCTAGTCCTACTCCTGACCGGTCACTTAGTAACCTAGTCCTACTCCTGACCGGTCACTTAGTAACCTAGTCCTACTCCTGACCGGTCACTTAGTAACCTAGTCCTACTCCTGACTGGCCACTTAGTAACCTAGTCCTACTCCTGACCGGTCACTTAGTAACCTAGTCCTACTCCTGACCGGTCACTTAGTAACCTAGTCCTACTCCCCGACAGTCACTTAGTAACCTAGTCCTACTCCTGACTGGTCACTTAGTAACCTAGTCCTAGTCCTGACCGGTCACTTAGTAACCTAGTCCTACTCCCGACCGGTCACTTAGTAACCTAGTCCTACTCCTGACCGGTCACTTAGTAACCTAGTCCTACTCCTGACTGGTCACTATGTAACCTAGTCCTAGTCCTGACCGGTCACTTAGTAACCTAGTCCTACTCCTGACCGGTCACTTAGTAACCTAGTCCTACTCCCGACAGTCACTTAGTAACCTAGTCCTACTCCTGACTGGTCACTTAGTAACCTAGTCCTAGTCCTGACCGGTCACTTAGTAACCTAGTCCTACTCCTGACTGGTCACTTAGTAACCTAGTCCTACTCCTGACCGGTCACTTAGTAACCTAGTCCTACTCCTGACCGGTCACTTAGTAACCTAGTCCTACTCCTGACCGGTCACTTAGTAACCTAGTCCTACTCCTGACTGGCCACTTAGTAACCTAGTCCTACTCCCTGACCGGTCACTTAGTAACCTAGTCCTACTCCTGACCGGTCACTTAGTAACCTAGTCCTACTCCCGACAGTCACTTAGTAACCTAGTCCTACTCCTGACTGGTCACTTGGTAACCTAGTCCTACTCCTGACTGGTCACTTAGTAACCTAGTCCTACTCCTGACCGGTCACTTAGTAACCTAGTCCTACTCCTGACTGGTCACTTAGTAACCTAGTCCTAGTCCTGACCGGTCACTTAGTAACCTAGTCCTACTCCTGACTGGTCACTTAGTAACCTAGTCCTACTCCCGACCGGTCACTTAGTAACCTAGTCCTAGTCCTGACCGGTCACTTAGTAACCTAGTCCTGACCGGTCACTTAGTAACCTAGTCCTACTCCTGACCGGTCACTTAGTAACCTACTCCTGACCGGTCACTTAGTAACCTAGTCCTACTCCCGACAGTCACTTAGTAACCTAGTCCTACTCCTGACTGGTCACTTAGTAACCTAGTCCTACTCCTGACCGGTCACTTAGTAACCTAGTCCTACTCCTGACCGGTCACTTAGTAACCTAGTCCTACTCCCGACAGTCACTTAGTAACCTAGTCCTACTCCTGACTGGTCACTTAGTAACCTAGTCCTAGTCCTGACCGGTCACTTAGTAACCTAGTCCTACTCCCGACCGGTCACTTAGTAACCTAGTCCTACTCCTGACCGGTCACTTAGTAACCTAGTCCTACTCCTGACTGGTCACTATGTAACCTAGTCCTAGTCCTGACCGGTCACTTAGTAACCTAGTCCTACTCCTGACCGGTCACTTAGTAACCTAGTCCTACTCCCGACAGTCACTTAGTAACCTAGTCCTACTCCTGACTGGTCACTTAGTAACCTAGTCCTAGTCCTGACCGGTCACTTAGTAACCTAGTCCTACTCCTGACTGGTCACTTAGTAACCTAGTCCTACTCCTGACCGGTCACTTAGTAACCTAGTCCTACTCCTGACCGGTCACTTAGTAACCTAGTCCTACTCCCTGACCGGTCACTTAGTAACCTAGTCCTACTCCTGACTGGCCACTTAGTAACCTAGTCCTACTCCTGACCGGTCACTTAGTAACCTAGTCCTACTCCTGACCGGTCACTTAGTAACCTAGTCCTACTCCCGACAGTCACTTAGTAACCTAGTCCTACTCCTGACTGGTCACTTAGTAACCTAGTCCTACTCCTGACTGGTCACTTAGTAACCTAGTCCTACTCCTGACCGGTCACTTAGTAACCTAGTCCTACTCCTGACTGGTCACTTAGTAACCTAGTCCTAGTCCTGACCGGTCACTTAGTAACCTAGTCCTACTCCTGACTGGTCACTTAGTAACCTAGTCCTACTCCCGACAGTCACTTAGTAACCTAGTCCTAGTCCTGACCGGTCACTTAGTAACCTAGTCCTGACCGGTCACTTAGTAACCTAGTCCTACTCCTGACCGGTCACTTAGTAACCTAGTCCTACTCCTGACCGGTCACTTAGTAACCTAGTCCTACTCCCGACAGTCACTTAGTAACCTAGTCCTACTCCTGACTGGTCACTTAGTAACCTAGTCCTACTCCTGACCGGTCACTTAGTAACCTAGTCCTACTCCTGACCGGTCACTTAGTAACCTAGTCCTAGTCCTGACCGGTCACTTAGTAACCTAGTCCTACTCCTGACCGGTCACTTAGTAACCTAGTCCTACTCCTGACTGGTCACTTAGTAACCTAGTCCTACTCCTGACCGGTCACTTAGTAACCTAGTCCTACTCCCGACCGGTCACTTAGTAACCTAGTCCTACTCCCGACCAGTCACTTAGTAACCTAGTCCTACTCCTGACTGGTCACTTAGTAACCTAGTCCTACTCCTGACCAGTCACTTAGTAACCTAGTCCTACTCCTGACCGGTCACTTAGTAACCTAGTCCTACTCCTGACCGGTCACTTAGTAACCTAGTCCTACTCCCGACAGGTCACTTAGTAACCTAGTCCTACTCCTGACCAGTCACTTAGTAACCTAGTCCTACTCCTGACCGGTCACTTAGTAACCTAGTCCTACTCCTGACCGGTCACTTAGTAACCTAGTCCTACTCCCGACAGGTCACTTAGTAACCTAGTCCTACTCCTGACCGGTCACTTAGTAACCTAGTCCTACTCCTGACCGGTCACTTAGTAACCTAGTCCTACTCCTGACCAGTCACTTAGTAACCTAGTCCTACTCCTGACCGGTCACTTAGTAACCTAGTCCTACTCCTGACCAGTCACTTAGTAACCTAGTCCTACTCCTGACCGGTCACTTAGTAACCTAGTCCTACTCCTGACCAGTCACTTAGTAACCTAGTCCTACTCCTGACCAGTCACTATGTAACCTAGTCCTACTCCCGACAGTCATTTAGTAACCTAGTCCTACTCCTGACCGGTCACTTAGTAACCTAGTCCTACTCCTGACCGGTCACTTAGTAACCTAGTCCTACTCCTGACCGGTCACTTAGTAACATAGTCCTACTCCTGACCGGTCACTTAGTAACCTAGTCCTACTCCTGACCGGTCACTTAGTAACCTAGTCCTACTCCTGACCGGTCACTTAGTAACCTAGCCCTACTCCTGACCAGTCACTATGTAACCTAGTCCTACTCCCGACAGTCATTTAGTAACCTAGTCCTACTCCTGACCGGTCACTTAGTAACCTAGTCCTACTCCTGACTGGTCACTTAGTAACCTAGTCCTACTCCAGACTGGTCACTTAGTAACCTAGTCCTACTCCTGACCAGTCACTATGTAACCTAGTCCTACTCCTGACCGGTCACTTAGTAACCTAGTCCTACTCCTGACTGGTCACTTAGTAACCTAGTCCTACTCCTGACTGGTCACTTAGTAACCTAGTCCTACTCCTGACCGGTCACTTAGTAACCTAGTCCTACTCCTGACCGGTCACTTAGTAACCTAGTCCTAGTCCTGACTGGTCACTTAGTAACCTAGTCCTACTCCTGACTGGTCACTTAGTAACCTAGTCCTACTCCTGACCAGTCACTATGTAACCTAGTCCTACTCCTGACCGGTCACTTAGTAACCTAGTCCTACTCCTGACTGGTCACTTAGTAACCTAGTCCTACTCCTGACTGGTCACTTAGTAACCTAGTCCTACTCCTGACTGGTCACTTAGTAACCTAGTCCTACTCCCGACCGGTCACTTAGTAACCTAGTCCTACTCCCGACCGGTCACTATGTAACCTAGTCCTACTCCCGACCGGTCACTTAGTAACCTAGTCCTACTCCTGACCGGTCACTTAGTAACCTAGTCCTACTCCTGACCGGTCACTTAGTAACCTAGTCCTACTCCTGACCGGTCGCTTAGTAACCTAGTCCTACTCCTGACTGGTCCCTTAGTAACCTAGTCCTACTCCTGACTGGTCACTTAGTAACCTAGTCCTACTCCTGACTGGTCACTTAGTAACCTAGTCCTACTCCTGACCGGTCACTTAGTAACCTAGTCCTACTCCTGACTGGTCCCTTAGTAACCTAGTCCTACTCCTGACCGGTCACTTAGTAACCTAGTCCTACTCCCGACCGGTCACTTAGTAACCTAGTCCTACTCCTGACTGGTCACTTAGTAACCTAGTCCTACTTCTGACCGGTCACTTAGTAACCTAGTCCTACTCCTGACTGGTCACTTAGTAACCTAGTCCTACTCCTGACTGGTCACTTAGTAACCTAGTCCTACTCCTGACCGGTCACTTAGTAACCTAGTCCTACTCCTGACTGGTCACTTAGTAACCTAGTCCTGACCGGTCACTTAGTAACCTAGTCCTACTCCTGACCGGTCACTTAGTAACCTAGTCCTACTCCTGACCGGTCACTTAGTAACCTACTCCTGACCGGTCACTTAGTAACCTAGTCCTACTCCTGACCGATCACTTAGTAACCTAGTCCTACTCCTGACCGGTCACTTAGTAACCTACTCCTGACCGGTCACTTAGTAACCTAGTCCTACTCCTGACCGGTCACTTAGTAACCTAGTCCTACTCCCGACCGGTCACTTAGTAACCTAGTCCTACTCCTGACCGGTCACTTAGTAACCTAGTCCTACTCCTGACCGGTCACTTAGTAACCTAGTCCTACTCCCGACCGGTCACTTAGTAACCTAGTCCTACTCCTGACTGGTCACTTAGTAACCTAGCCCTACTCCTGACCGGTCACTTAGTAACCTAGTCCTACTCCTGACCGGTTACTTAGTAACCTAGTCCTACTCCCGACCGGTCACTTAGTAACCTAGTCCTACTCCTGACCGGTCGCTTAGTAACCTAGTCCTACTCCTGACCGGTCACTTAGTAACCTAGTCCTACTCCTGACCGGTCACTTAGTAACCTAGTCCTAGTCCTGACCGGTCACTTAGTAACCTAGTCCTACTCCTGACTGGTCACTTAGTAACCTAGTCCTACTCCTGACTGGTCACTTAGTAACCTAGTCCTACTCCCGACCGGTCACTTAGTAACCTAGTCCTACTCCCGACCGGTCACTATGTAACCTAGTCCTACTCCCGACCGGTCACTTAGTAACCTAGTCCTACTCCTGACCGGTCACTTAGTAACCTAGTCCTACTCCTGACCGGTCACTTAGTAACCTAGTCCTACTCCTGACTGGTCACTTAGTAACCTAGTCCTACTCCTGACTGGTCACTTAGTAACCTAGTCCTAGTCCTGACCGGTCACTTAGTAACCTAGTCCTACTCCTGACCGGTCACTTAGTAACCTAGTCCTACTCCTGACTGGTCCCTTAGTAACCTAGTCCTACTCCTGACTGGTCACTTAGTAACCTAGTCCTACTCCTGACTGGTCACTTAGTAACCTAGTCCTACTCCTGACCGGTCACTTAGTAACCTAGTCCTACTCCCGACCAGTCACTTAGTAACCTAGTCCTACTCCTGACCGGTCACTTAGTAACCTAGTCCTACTCCTGACCGGTCGCTTAGTAACCTAGTCCTACTCCTGACTGGTCCCTTAGTAACCTAGTCCTACTCCTGACTGGTCACTTAGTAACCTAGTCCTACTCCTGACTGGTCACTTAGTAACCTAGTCCTACTCCTGACCGGTCACTTAGTAACCTAGTCCTACTCCTGACTGGTCCCTTAGTAACCTAGTCCTACTCCTGACCGGTCACTTAGTAACCTAGTCCTACTCCCGACCGGTCACTTAGTAACCTAGTCCTACTCCTGACTGGTCACTTAGTAACCTAGTCCTACTCCTGACCGGTCACTTAGTAACCTAGTCCTACTCCTGACTGGTCACTTAGTAACCTAGTCCTACTCCTGACTGGTCACTTAGTAACCTAGTCCTACTCCTGACCGGTCACTTAGTAACCTAGTCCTACTCCTGACTGGTCACTTAGTAACCTAGTCCTGACCGGTCACTTAGTAACCTAGTCCTACTCCTGACCGGTCACTTAGTAACCTAGTCCTACTCCTGACCGGTCACTTAGTAACCTACTCCTGACCGGTCACTTAGTAACCTAGTCCTACTCCTGACCGGTCACTTAGTAACCTAGTCCTACTCCCGACCGGTCACTTAGTAACCTAGTCCTACTCCTGACCGGTCACTTAGTAACCTAGTCCTACTCCTGACCGGTCACTTAGTAACCTAGTCCTACTCCCGACCGGTCACTTAGTAACCTAGTCCTACTCCTGACTGGTCACTTAGTAACCTAGCCCTACTCCTGACCGGTCACTTAGTAACCTAGTCCTACTCCTGACCGGTTACTTAGTAACCTAGTCCTACTCCCGACCGGTCACTTAGTAACCTAGTCCTACTCCTGACCGGTCGCTTAGTAACCTAGTCCTACTCCTGACCGGTCACTTAGTAACCTAGTCCTACTCCTGACCGGTCACTTAGTAACCTAGTCCTAGTCCTGACCGGTCACTTAGTAACCTAGTCCTACTCCTGACCGGTCACTTAGTAACCTAGTCCTACTCCTGACCGGTCACTTAGTAACCTAGTCCTACTCCTGACCGGTCACTTAGTAACCAGTTTTTTCTACTTGTCACTCTATTACAAGCAGAGGTGATTTGATGATGTTAAAATGTTGAAGTTGAAATGGTGCTGGAATAGTGGAGGCAGCTCCTGTTTTTTTTTTGACTTGCGGTAATTCTATGTGGCTCTAAATCAATAGTTGTTTTGTGGTCCGAAAACGTCAGAAACATTAACTTGCTTGACCGTGCTGTAGGTCATGTAACTGTTTGTTACATGTAATATGTTTTGTGGACTTCACCGGACAGAGGTTGCTCTCCGGTTTTGTGATGAAACAAAGGTGTGGTTGAATTTATTCGGTCACTGTGTCTTCTTATTGTCTAGGCCTTAGGCCTATATATCACGGTGGCAAGGCATATGAACTAACAGGACTTATAGACCAAACAACGCAATTATCAACGACACATACTGTAGGTTGTAATATGTTTATTTTTTTCTGGCTTGGCTTCCCCAGTGATGTTACCCATGCACCGCTACTGTAAAAGTGTAAATATATATATATATATATGTTTCCCATGCCAATAAAGAACATTTTAATTGAATTGAGAGCGACAGCAAGAGCTGAGCATCTGAATATCTGAGCAGTGTATTATTATGTTGAATAGAACAGGCCTACATTGTAGAGAAATATAACCTGGATAACAGTCAGACCTCTCCTACCATAACATGGATACAGTTAGCTGACTCCTTGTCCTTCAACTTCACCTAATAATTCACTATCTATCCTACTATCCAATAACCTTTGTACGTATTCCTTTAAGTGCTGCTATAATTCACATCTCAATGGCAAGGAGAAGAGGACACATACAGGAACCATGGCGCAGGCCCCGGTAGAAACTGGAACATATTTTCCAAACAGTTCTACTCATTTCCACCCCGGAATGTATAAAGGTCCCTTTTGACTGGGATAAACGGTATAACGTGATGTATTTAGTTGGTAATGGCCTGAGGTAAATATCTAAATACTTCTTACCTGCTGACAGCTGAGCTTGACTCGAGGACAGAACTCCTGCAGGCTCCTTTATTGTCAAGCGTTTCCTTGGTGATAAAGACAGCCGCTCTGTGCGCAAACAGCGGATCCGTCTATACATTTATGTATGTAATTTAGCAGACGCTCTTATCCAGTTACAGTTAGTGAGTGCATTCATGTTTTCATGCTGGCCCCCCGTGGGACTCGAACCCACAACCCTGGCGTTGCAAGCGCCATGCTCTACCAACTGAGCCACACCGGACCCCGTACGTCATATTAACTCCGCCATTCTACTTCGATTTCAGAGCTCTCTCGTCTGACGCCCCGGTGCCGCGCGGTGAAACACCGCTTCCCATTCATTTTCAATGGAAGGAACGCGGTGAGAAGCGGAGAGGGCGGGGGACTTTTTGGATGCAAATCACCTGCGATGACCGCTGGGCGACGACCAATCATATCGTCGACTGGTTCCCATGACGACTTGGACGAGACTTTCTTCAGCAGATGTCTGACAGAAATATTGGGAGGGAAGCACATTTAAGTAATTATAACGTCATAACGAATCATGCAAAACATTTACAGTTTAGAGGAATATGTTAGTTAATGTAGAGACAAACGATTATGCATATTTTTTTGTCATAAAGTTAATTTACGAAAATCGCTATTTAGCCAGCTAGCTTTATTGGCGTTGTGACATGAGTATGAAATTGTAATTCTGGTTGTTTCATGTTTTAGGGACTCCTGAGAACCAGCTAACCAGGCTGTCGTCTTGTGAAACAGTGGATGTAAAGAATCTAGCAAGCTAAAGCATTTACTGCATGTTGAATGTACAATTTTGTAAACTTGCCTTGCTGATATTTTCTATGCAATGCAGCTGAAGTAACGTAGCTAGTTAACTATTTTCTTGCTTATTGTGTAGTGGAGGATAAATATACCTGTATGCCTATGGATGTGTAGCTAGCTATGTAGCTGATCTGTGAATGGACCCTAAAACGTTTGGCATAAATATTAGTTCAGAACCTAGCTATGAACCTCAGCTATCATAGCCGGTTGTATCAACTTCGAAACAGTCTGAATGACATTAATGAAGCCTATGGATTGAGTAGAATATAATATAACTTTGTGCCAAGGTTGCAAGTCGTATCTACATGTAGTTATGACCATGCATGAGATCCCATATTGTAGCCTGTACATTGAATTTATTCACTGATCATGTACTATACCTTGGCAAATAAAGGTGCGGTTCAGGTATTAATGCCTGTGAGACAGTCTTTTTCAGTCATATCCAATACCAGGAGTATCAAACTCCAGTCTTTGAATGATGCTAGTCTGCATGTATGTATTACAATTATACACTTCAACAGTGTTGACCAATCCTAGTCCTGGGACATCGATGGTTACACATTGTAACTATGCAATAGACTACAAAACATGATTTAACTAGTTAAAGGCTGATTTGTATTTCATATAAACAGAATTTAAAAACAGTACACTACACTTCCTATGCATCATGTAAATACTCTAAAACCGGTTCATCTCACTATCTAACTCCCTTCCTCTGCCCTAATCTGAGGACAGGTGTAGTATTTCATCCAATTTGACTTAATTTCAACCAGTAGAGAACGTGAAACGCTTTATTGAAAGAAGTTAATTATCCAAGTGTTATAAATACATAATACATGCATTATATTATAATTGTAATATTATATTCTAAATACAAGTTCAATCTGTACTTCAATGCACATCTGGTGTGCATTATAAAAACAGAGGAAGACAGAGGAGGTGGGGAGAGAGGTGGGAGGAAGAGGAGGTGGGGAGAGAGGTGTGAGAAAGAGGAGGTGGGGAGAGAGGTGTGAGAAAGAGGAGGTGGGGAGAGAGGTGTGAGAAAGAGGATGTGGGGAGAGAGGTGTGAGAAAGAGGATGTGGGGAGAGAGGTGTGAGAAAGAGGAGGTGGGGAGAGAGGTGTGAGAAAGAGGAGGAGGGGAGAGAGGTGTGAGAAAGAGGAGGTGGGGAGAGAGGTGTGAGAAAGAGGAGGTGGGGAGAGAGGTGTGAGAAAGAGGAGGTGGGGAGAGAGGTGTGAGAAAGAGGATGTGGGGAGAGAGGTGTGAGAAAGAGGAGGTGGGGAGAGAGGTGTGAGAAAGAGGATGTGGGGAGAGAGGTGTGAGAAAGAGGAGGTGGGGAGAGAGGTGTGAGAAAGAGGAGGTGGGGAGAGAGGTGTGAGAAAGAGGAGGTGGGTAGAGAGGTGTGAGAAAGAGGAGGTGGGGAGAGAGGTGTGAGAAAGAGGATGTGGGGAGAGAGGTGTGAGAAAGAGGAGGTGGGGAGAGAGGTGTGAGAAAGAGGAGGTGGGGAGAGAGGTGTGAGAAAGAGGAGGTGGGGAGAGAGGTGTGAGAAAGAGGAGGTGGGGAGAGAGGTGTGAGAAAGAGTGTAAAAGACAGAAAGGGAAAGAGGGAAGAACAGAGGAGCAGGGAAGACAGCATATGATTAATGAATTACAGTGCTACTAGGGAAGACAGCATATGATTAATGAATTACAGTGCTACTAGGGAAGACAGCATATGATTAATGAACTACAGTGCTACTAGGGAAGACAGCATATGATTAATGAATTACAGTGCTACTAGGGAAGACAGCATATGATTAATGAATTACAGTGCTACTAGGGAAGACAGCATATGATTAATGAATTACAGTGCTACTAGGGAAGACAGCATATGATTAATGAATTACAGTGCTACTAGGGAAGACAGCATATGATTAATGAATTACAGTGCTACTAGGGAAGACAGCATATGATTAATGAATTACAGTGCTACTAGGGAACACAGCATATGATTAATGAACTACAGTGCTATCCTAATATTCTCTCAGTTCATCACAGTTACATAATAGTGTCTCTAGCGGTGTCTCCTAACAGCCTTGGGTCCCCAGTTGGCCCGAAGGTTATCTTAGAGCGGGTGAGCCTTGGGTCCCCAGTTGGCCCGAAGGTTATCTTAGAGCGGGTGAGCCTTGGGTCCCCAGTTGGCCCGGAGGTTATCTTAGAGCGGGTGAGCCTTGGGTCCCCAGTTGGCCCGAAGGTTATCTTAGAGCGGGTGAGCCTTGGGTCCCCAGTTGGCCCGAAGGTTATCGTAGAGCGGGTGAGATGGTGATGACGGGACTGGGGGTTGGCATCCTCTCGCACATCAAAACATACCTGCAGACGAGAGACAGATGGAGAGAGAGATAGAATTTTAAAAAACACAGGGCTTAATCATGCTAACACTGTCAGTCATCATAATCATCAGGAGGTGAAATGCAAAACTGACCTTGTATCATTAACTCTGGGACTACAACATCTCTCTGTATTTCAATGTAAAGCATCTCTTTAATAATACTTCCTGTTGACCCGACCAAGTGACCTCTCACCTCTGATCCTGCTGTGCCCTCCGTGTAGCCAGTTCAGATGAGGGAGGGGTTCACCAACACAGCTGATATAACCTAGAGGATTTAGGGAGAAGGGGGGAGAGGGATGAAGTGAAGGAGAGAGACTGTTATTGAGAAAATAAGGTAGTTAAAGAGACAGTGTTCAACAGGAATCTGTGTGTGTGGCCTCACCTGGTGTCCACACTAAGTGGCTGCAGAGTACTTTATACTGAAAAACATTAACAGACACATGAGGACAAACAGTACAGCGTAGCTACACTAGAAGTCTGACGTTTATATACACTGAGGTTGGAGTCATTAAAAGTTGTTTTTCAACCACTCCACAAATGTCTTGTTAACAAACTATAGTTTTGGCAAGTCGGTTAGGACATCTACTTGTGCATGAAAGTAATTTTTCCAACAATTGTTTACAGACAGATTATTTCACTGTATCATAATTCCAGTGGGTCAGAAGTTTACATACACTAAGTTGACTGTGCCTTTAAACAGCTTGGAAAATTCCAGAAAATGATGTCATGGCTTTAGAAGCTTCTGATAGGCAAATTGACATAATTTGAGTCAATTGGAGGTGAACCTGTGGATGTATTTCAAGGCCTACCTTCAAACTCAGTGCCTCTTTGCTTGACATCATGGGAAAATCAAAAGAAATCAGCCAAGATCTCAGAAAAAAAATTGTAGACCTCCACAAGTCTGGTTCATCCTTGGGAGCAATTTCCAAACACCTGAAGGTACTACGTTCATCTGTACAAACAATAGTACGCAAGTATAAACACCATGGGACCATGCAGCCGTCATTCCGCTCAGGAAGGAGACGCGTTCTGTCTCCTAGAGATGAACGTACTTTGGTGTGAAAAGTGCAAATCAATCCCAGAACAACAGCAAAGGACCTTGTGAAGATGCTGGAGGAAACAGGTACAAAAGTATCTATATCCACAGTAAAACAAGTCCTATATCGACATAACCTGAAAGGCCGCTCAGCAAGGAAGAAGCCACTGCTCCAAAACCGCCATAAAAAAGCCAGACTACGGTTTGCAACTGCACATGCGGACAAAGATCTTACTTTTTGGAGAAATATCCTCTGGTCTGATGAAACAAAAATATAACTGTTTGGCCATAATGACCATCGTTGTGTTTGGAGGAAAAAGGGGGGCGCTTTCAAAACGAAGAACACCATCCCAACCGTGAAGCACGGGGGTGGCAGCATCATGCTGTGGGGGTGCTTTGCTGCAGGAGGGACTGGTGCACCTCACAAAATAGATGGCATCATGAGGAAGGAAAATTATGTGGATATATTGAAGCAACATCAGTCAGGAAGTTAAAGCTTGGTCGCAAATGGGTCTTCCAAATGGACAATGACCCCAAGCATACTCCCAAAGTTGTGGCAAAATGGCTTAAGGACAACAAAGTCAAGGTATTGGAGTGGCCATCACAAAGCCCTGACCTCAAGCCTATAGAAAATTTGTGGGCAGAACTGAAAAAGCGTGTGCGAGCAAGGAGGCCTACAAACCTGGCTCAGTTACACCAGCTCTGTCAGGAGGAATGGGCCAAAATTCACCCAACTTATTGTGGGAAGCTTGTGGAAGGCTACCCAAAACGTTTGACCCAAGTTAAACAATTTAAAGGCAATGCTACCAAATACTAATTGAGTGTATGTAAACGTCTGACCCACTGGGAATGTGATGAAATAAATAAAAGCTGAATAAATCATTCTCTCTACTATTATTCTGACATTTCACATTCTTAAAATAAAGTGGTGATCCTAACTGACCTAAGACAGGGAATTTTTACTAGGATTAAATGTCAGGAATTGTGAAAAACTGAGTTTAAATGTACTTGGCTAAGGTGTATGTAAACTTCTGACTTCAACTGTATATACTGTATTCTGTACTATCTATTGCATCTTAGCCACGGAGAACCACGGAGAACGTAGTTAGATAAATCTAAATAATGGAGTGTGTTACTATTCTCCATGGTTGGTCCTCTGGCCTGTTCTCTGAAGGTGGAAGGAGCCACAGTTATACACCTGAGCCTGCTTACTGCACAACACAATCCATCAATCAGATTGATACACCAGTGTGTAGGTGTGGGTTATAGGGTGTCTAATTGTTCTAAATGTTTTCAATATGGGCGACTCTTTAAAGAGCCTGTTTTGTTTTTGTACAGACAGCACCCTCACCTGAACAGCACCTTTACCTGAACAGCACCCTCACTTGAACAGCACCTTTACCTAAACAGCACCTTTACCTAAACAGCACCTTTACATTTTACATTACATTTTAGTCATTTAGCAGACGCTCTTATCCAGAGCGACTTACAGGAGCAATTAGGGTTAAGTGCCTTGCTCAAGGGCACATTAACGTCATTTAGCAGACGCTCTTAGCCAGAGCGACTCACAAATTGGTGCGTTCACCCTAAACAGCACCTTTACCTAAACAGCACCCTCACCTAAACAGCACCCTCACCTAAACAGCACCCTCACCTAAACAGCACCCTCACCTAAACAGCACCCTCACCTGAACAGCACCCTCACCTGAACAGCACCCTCACCTGAACAGCACCCTCACCTGAACAGCACCCTCACCTGAACAGCACCCTCACCTGAGAAGTAGAAATCAAAAGGAGAGAAACTGGGAATGTAATACCTGCAGTTGACATATCTAGTAAATGGAAGAATACTCATATTGCCATGTGGATGGATCTTAACAGAGCCTTTGGTTGTGCATAGTGGAGTCTATGGAGTTGTCGGCCCCCATCCTTGAAACATCCTGCAGAGCAGCAGACCTCTCCTCTGGCACACGGTGGTGAGCTGCAGACCCCCTCCTGGTCCTCATGTCCATCCTCATGAAGTTATGCAGGACACAGGAAGCCTTCACAGGCCTGAATACCCCCAGGAGGCAGTCCCAGATGGCCCTGGTCACCCAACCTTGCAGTGCCCTACACGGTAACTGTAGCCAATCGTTTTGAAGGAATCTCCAGTTCCAAGGTATCTGTAGGAATATGGAAGATAATGTCATTATTAGACTTTTACATCACCAGGTCATTGTGGATTACTAAAGTATAATATCTCTTATAGCAAATCATGATAACATTGGTTAGATAGATGCATGTGCAGCATGTGACAATAGCAGGATCATATCAAGGATAGCATCACAAATTAATACATAAATACCACTTGAAGCTTGATGATGAGTTGATCCTTTGAATCAGCTGTGTAGTGTTAAGGCAAGAACTAAAACGTGCACCCCATTGGGTCCCCGGGACCAGGACTGAGAACCACCGCCCAGGACCAGGACTGAGAACCACCGCCCAGGACCAGGACTGAGAACCACCGCCCAGGACCAGGACTGAGAACCACCGCCCAGGACCAGGACTGGGAACCACCGCCCAGGACCAGGACTGGGAACCACCGCCCAGGACCAGGACTGAGAACCACCGCCCAGGACCAGGACTGAGAACCACCGCCCAGGACCAGGACTGGGAACCACCGCCCAGGACCAGGACTGGGAACCACCGCCCAGGACCAGGACTGGGAACCACCGCCCAGGACCAGGACTGGGAACCACCGCCCAGGACCAGGACTGAGAACCACCGCTCTTCATTGGGACCTCTTCATCTGCAGACAGGCTTTCACTGCTCTCTGTATCTGAGGACAGAAAACATCACAAGAAACAGACTTCACTATACTCAAATTAGACAGCACTGAATATTATGTTACTATTATCTCTGTCCTCACTTTTAGGGACTGGAACTACACAACAGAACCTGTCCTATCCAGAACAGCCTGCTCTCTCACTCCTCACCTCTAGGGACCGGAACACAACAGAACCTGTCCTATCCAGAACAGCCTACTCTCTCACTCCTCACCCCTAGGGACCGGAACACAACAGAACCTGTCCTATCCAGAACAGCCTGCTCTCTCACTCCTCACCCCTAGGGACCGGAACACAACAGAACCTGTCCTATCCAGAACAGCCTACTCTCTCACTCCTCACCTCTAGGGACCGGAACACAACAGAACCTGTCCTATCCAGAACAGCCTGCTCTCTCACTCCTCACCTCTCGGGACCGGAACACAACAGAACCTGCCCTCTCCAGAACAGGCTACTCTCTCACTTTGACAGTTGGGGCTGCTATCCTTTCACCCTCCTCCATGGCTGTTAGCTAGCTACCTACAAATGTAATGGCTGTTAGCTAGCTAGCTACAAATGTAATGGCTGTTAGCTAGAGCTAGCTACCTACAAATGCAATGGCTGTTAGCTAGCTAGCTACAAATGCATTTGGAGTTTGTTTTTTACAGTGATAAATATATCAAGATAGCTAGCTATCTAATAATTGTAATTCACTTAGCTAGCTATCTATACAGTATGTAAAGTTGGCTAGATAACTAGCAAGCTATGTTAGTTTCGAAATGTATTTACTTTCTTGAATAGGTTCTCCCAGCCATGTGGACGATTGGAAACAGGGCAGCAAAGTTTGGTTGTTACCAGATCGGTTTAGAGCATATTACTATTTACCTGTGAATAACCAGACCTTCATACAAACTTGCTATGCTGAATTCTTGACGCACAGTCGAACGTGCTGCTATATGCTGCCGGCACGCCCACAAGCAGCCACTCTGGGCGAATGAAGCGGCACACCGCAATTTAACACGTGCTACTGTACACGGGGCAGAAGAGTTGGTGTCAATTAGTTTACTCCAATTAGGGGCGGGATTATAGGGTTAGGGGAAAATAAAGGAAAATATATACACAGTACCAGTCAAACGTTTGGACACACCTACTCATTGAATATTTTTTAAAACTATTTTCTACATTGTAGAATAATAGTGAAGACATCAAAACTATGAAATAACACATATGGAATCATGTAGTAACCAAAAAAAAGTTTAACAAATCAAAGTAGATGGCGGTTGGAACCAACATCTCAAAATTGGACTCATCAGACCAAAGGACATATTTCCACCGGTCTAATGTCCATTTCTCGTGTTTCTTGACAGAAGCAAGTCTCTTCTTATTATTGGTGTCCTTTAGTAGTGGTTTCTTTGCAGCAATTCGACCATGAAGGCCTGATTCACGAGGTCTCCTCTGAACAGTTGATGTTGAGATGTGTCTGTTACTTGAACTCCTTGAAGCATTTATTTGGGCTGCAATTTCTGAGGCTGGTAACTCTAATGAACTTATCCTCTGCAGCAGAAGTAACTCTCTGTCTTCCTTTCCTGTGGCGGTCCTCATGAGAGCCAGTTTCATCATAGCGCTTGGTGGTTTTTGCGACTGGACTTGAAGAAACTTTCAAAGTTCTTGACATTTTCCAGATTGACTGACCTTCATGTCTTAAAGTAATGATGGACAGTCGTTTCTCTTTGCTTATTTGAGCTGTTCTTGCCATAATTTGGACTTTTTTTCAAATAGGGCTATCGTCTGTATACCACCCCTACCTTGTCACAACACAACTGATTGGAAAAAACGCATTAAGAAGGAAATAAATTCCATAAATTAACTTTTAACAAGGCACACCTGTTAATTGAAATGCATTCCAGGTGACTATCTCATGAAGCTGGTTGAGAGAGTGTGTAAAGCTGTCATCAAGGCAAGGGTGGCTACTCAAATATATTTGATTTGTTTAACACTTTTTTGGTTACTACATGATTTCAAATGTGTTATTTCATAGTTTTGATGTCTTCACTATTATTCTACAATGTAGAAAATTGTAAAAATAAAGAAAAACCCTTGAATGAGTAGGTGTGTCCAGACTTTTGACTGGTGTGTATATATATATATATTTATTTTTCCTTTATTATTTTCCCCTAACCCTCCCACCCCTCCCCTAATTGGAGTAAACTAATGGACAACAACTCTTAGGCCTCTACTTCCAGCTGATACATACTATATACATTTTACGGACACAGTGTATTTAGTAGTTTACAATAGTTATCTTTTGTTTGTTTTTAGTCCCATCTTTCAGCTCCACTCAAACCCTCCCATCTATCTCTGAACACCATCCAGTTTAGCTTTCTATTTGCCATATTTTTCAACTGTGCTGTGATGTTTCTCAAAAGTTCTGAACCTTTCTATTCTCATAGTTTCTACAGATTGTAAATTAAAGAAACATTTTTGCTAAGAGTATTATTATATTATTATATCGATTGACTATGACTTTTTAAATCACCCAGCAGTGCAATTTGCAGAGTTGGCTCCAGGTGTGTAAAGATGGCGCCGGAGGGGATGGCTGCCGTTTTATGGACTCTTAACCAACCGTGCTATTTTGTGTGTTTTTCTGCATTGTTTGTAACTTATTTTGTACATAATGTTGCTGCTACCGTCTCTTATGACCGAAAAGAGCTTCTGGACATCAGAACAGCGATTTCTCACCTTGAACCGGACGAATTATTGTTCTTTAATGAGTCGGACGAGAGGGATACCGTCATTCGCGGTAGAAAGAAAAAGAGATATTGCGGAAGGAGATCGGGGTGCCTGGTAAGGAGCCGGCGACGAGTGGCTAATCTGCCTTTGCCATCGATACTATTGGCCAACTTACAATCGCTTGATAATAAAGTGGACGAACTACAGGCACGTACATCCTACCAACGGGACATTAAAAACGGTAATATCTTATGTTTCACAGAGTCGTGGCTGAACGATGACATGAATAACGTACAGCTGGTGGGTTATAGACTGTATCGGCAGGATAGAACAGCAGCCTCTGGTAAGACAAAGGGTGGTGGTCTATGTATATTTATAAACAACAGCTGGTGCACGATATCTAAGGAAGTCTCAAGGTTTTGCTCCCCTGAGGCAGAGTATCTCATGATAAGCTGTAGACAACACTATCTACCAAGAGCGTTTTCATCTATATTCTTCATAGCTGTCTATTTACCACCACAAACAGATGCTGGCACTAAGACCACACTCAATGAACTGTATACGGCCATAAGCAAACAGGAAAACGCTCATCCAGAGGCGTCGCTCCTAGTGGCCGGGGACTTTAATGCAGGGAAACTTGAATCTGTTTTACCTCATTTCTACCAGCATGTTAAATGTGTAACCAGAGGGGAAAAAAACTCTAGACCACCTTTACTCCACACACAGAGACGCATACAAAGCTCTCCCTCGCCCTCCATTTGGCAAATCTGACCATAATTATATCCTCCTGATTCCTGCTTACAAGCAAAAACTAAAGCAGGAAGCACCAGTGACTCTGTCAATAAAGAAGTGGTCAGATGACGCAGATGCTAAGCTACAGGACTGTTTTGCTAGAACAGACTGGAATATGTTCCGGGATTCTTCCGATGGCATTGAGGAGTACACCACATCAGTCACTGGCTTCATCAATAAGTGCGTCGATGACGTCGTCCCTACTTTGACTGTACGTACATACCCCAACCAGAAGCCATGGATTACAGGCAACATCCGCACTGAGCTAAAGGCCAGAGCTGCTGCTTTCCAGGAGCGGGACTCTAACCCGGACGCTTATAAGAAATCCCTCTATGCCCTCCGACGAACCATCAAAGAGGCAAAGAGTCAATACAGGACTAAGATTGAATTGTACTACACCGGCTCTGATGCTTGTCGGATGTGGCAGGGCTTGAAAACTATTACAGACTACAAAGGGAAGCACAGCCGTGAGCTGCCCAGTGACACGAGCCTACCAGATGAGCTAAATCACTTCTATGCTCGCTTCGAGGTAAGTAACACTGAAACATGCATGAGAGCATCAGCTGTTCCGGACGACTGTGTGATCACGTTCTCCGTAGCCGATGTGAGTAAGACCTTTAAACAGGTCAACATTCACAAGGCCGCAGGGCCAGATGGAATACCAGGACGTGTAGTCCGAGCATGCGCTGACCAACTGGCAAGTGTCTTCACTGACATTTCCAACCTCTCACTGTCTGAGTCTGTAATACCAACATGTTTCAAGCAGACCACCATAGTCCCTGTGCCCAAGGACACTAAGATAACCTGCCTAAATGACTACCGACCCGTAGCACTCACATATGTAGCCATGAAGTGCTTTGAAAGGCTGGTCATGGCTCACATCAACACCATTATCCCAGAAACCCTAGACCCACCTAATTTGCATACCGCCCCAACAGATCCACAGATGATGCAATCTCTATTGCGCTCCACACTGCCCTTTCACACCTGGACAAAAGGGACACCTATAGAGAATGCTATTCATTGACTACAGCTCAGCGTTCAACACCATAGTGCCCTCAAAGCTCATCACTAAGCTAAGGACCCTAGGACTAAACACCTCCCTCTCCAACTGGATCCTGGACTTCCTGACGGGCCACCCCCAGGTGATAAGGGTAGGTAACAACACATCCGCCACGCTGATCCTCAACACGGGGGCCCCTCAGGAGTGTGTGCTCAGTCCCCTTCTGTACTCCCTGTTCACTCATGACTGCATGGCGAGGCACGACTCCAACACCATCATTAAGTTTGCCGGTGACACAACAGTGGTAGGCCTGATCACCGACAACGACGAGACAGCCTATAGGGAGGAGGTCAGAGATCTGGCTGTGTGGTGCCAGGACAACAACATTTACATTTTAGTCATTTAGCAGACGCTCTTATCCAGAGCGACTTAGTTAGTGAGTGCATACATTATTTTTTTTATTTTTCATACTGGCCCCCCGTGGGAATCGAACCCACAACCCTGGCGTTGCAAACGCCATGCTCTACCAACTGAGCTACATCCCTGCCGGCCATTCCCTCCCCTACCCTGGACGACGCTGGGCCAATTGTGCACCGCCCCATGGGTCTTCCGGTTGCGGCCGGCTACGACAGAGCCTGGATTCGAACCAGGATCTCTAGTGGCACAGCTAGCACTGCGATGCAGTGCCTTAGACCACTGCGCCTCAACATGATCAAGACAAAGGAGATGATTGTGGACTACAGGAAAAAGAAGAGGACCCAGCACGCCCCCATTCTCATCGACGGGGCTGTAGTGGAGCAGGTTGAGAGCTTCAAGTTCCTTGGTGTCCACATCACTAACAAACTTACATGGTCCAAGCACACCAAGACAGTCATGAAGAGGGCATGACAAAAATTTC
Source organism: Coregonus clupeaformis (assembly GCF_020615455.1). NCBI lineage: Eukaryota > Metazoa > Chordata > Actinopteri > Salmoniformes > Salmonidae > Coregonus > Coregonus clupeaformis. The sequence goes on along the minus strand of NC_059204.1, from coordinate 953,638 downwards.
CCCTAAGGAGACTGAAAATATTTGCCATGGGTCCTCAGATCTTCCAAAGGTTCTACAGCTGCACCATCGAGAGCATCCTGACTGGTTGCATGCATCACCGCCTGGTATGGCAACTGCTCAGCCTCCGACCGCAAGGCACTACAGAGGGTAGTGCGGACGGCCCAGTACATCACTGGGGCCAAGCTTCCTGCCATCCAGGACTTCTATACCAGGCCGTGTCAGAGGAAGGCCCTCAAATATTGTCAAAGACTCCAGCCACCCTAGTCATAGACTGCAAGCGGTACCGGAGCGCCAAGTCTAGGTCCAAGAGGCTTCTAAACAGCTTCTACCCCGAAGTCATAAGACTCCTGAACAGCTAATCAAATGGCTACCCAGACTATTTGCATTGCCCCCTCCCCCCCCCCTTCTTTTACGCTGCTGCTACTCTCTGTTTATTATCTATGCATAATCACTTTAAGAACTCGACCTACATTGTCACGGTTTCGGCCGAGGCTGCTCCTTCTCCTTGTTCGGGCAGGCTTCGGCGGTCGTCGTCCCCGGAGTACTAGCTGCCACCGTTCGTTGTGTCTGTGTGTGTTTGGTTTGGTCTGATTTGTTACACCTGTTGCTCATTTCGTCTTGATTCTGTGTCCTTTAAGTTCTCGTTGTTTCTGTCTTGTGGTTGTGTGTAGTTGTTCTATGTCAGCAGGTGTTGCCAGTCAGTTTGTGCTCTATGTTATTAGAGAGTCCGCAAGTTGTGCGTTTGTTGTACTTTTACGCTGAGTGCGTTTATTTTTCCCTTGTTCAACTTTATTAAAGTGTTTTTGGACTTGCATCTGCATCCTGCAATTGATTCCACACCACACCTACGCCCGGCCTTGACAGAACTACACACCCACTCATGGAATCAGCAGGAGCAGCAGCAGCGACCGAGTCATGGGAGGAGCGCGTCCGCGGACAGGATGACAGGATAGCCCAAATCACCAACGCTCTACAAGGAGTAATGAATACCCTGCATCGCCTGGAGACCAGTTGGGCACCCACGCCTCCTCCCACAGTACCACCAGCACCGGTCAGTCCCTTAGTCCACGCTCCGGAACCCAGTGGGATTCGGCTCTAGCTCCCGAGGGCGTATGATGGTACCGCTGCCGGGTGTCAAGGTTTCCTCCTACAAGTAGAACTCTACCTCGCCACCGTACACCCGGTGCCCTCGGGACACGAGAGCGTTTCCGCCCTCATCTCCTGTCTCACCGGCAAGGCGTTGGAGTGGGCCAACGCCGAATGGAGGAGAATAGACCCCGCGACGATCACCTATGCGGAGTTCTCCCGTCGCTTCAGGGCTGTATTCGACCATCCACCTGAGGGGAAGGCGGCGGGAGAACGTCTATTCTACCTCCGACAGGGGAAGAGGAGCGCACAGGATTTTGCACTGGAGTTCCGGACTCTAGCGGCAGACGCAGGGTGGAATGAGCGGGCCCTCATAGACCATTTCCGCTGCAGCCTAAGGGAGGACGTCCGTCGTGAGTTGGCCTGCAGGGACACCACCCTCACGTTTGACCAGTTAGTTGACATGGCCATTCGCCTCGACACCCTGTTGGCCACCCGCGGACGTCCTGAGTGGGGGTCGTCCATTCCACCCTCCAGCACCTCCGAGCCTAGTCCTATGGAGCTCGGGGGGTGCTGGCGCTAGAGAGGAGAGGAGAAGGAGCCCCAGGGGAACCAACCCCTGTACCTACTGTGGCCGTGGAGGACACACTGCGGCCAGGTGCTGGGGGGTCTCCTAGGGGGAGAGACGGCAGGCCACGCTCTGGGGAGTCCCTCCAGGTGAGTAGGCGCCCCACTTACCCAGAGCTCTCTGTTGATCACCTAACCATACCTGTTTGCTTCCCACAGGTTGCACCTCATTCCCAGCATAAGGCGCTAGTAGATTCAGGCGCAGCTGGGAATTTTATAGATCGGCGATTTTGTGCTGAGTTAGGGATTCCCCTCCTTCCAGTCAGTAGTCCCTTCCCTGTACATGCTTTAGATAGCCGTCCGTTGGGATCGGGGTTGATTAGGGAGGTCACAGCTCCACTTAGGATGGGGACGCAGGAGGGTCATGAGGAGACTATTCAGCTATATCTTATAGACTCTCCCTGCGTATCCGGTGGTGCTGGGGCTTCCCTGGTTGATTACTCATAATCCCTCTATTTCGTGGCAACAGAGGGCTCTCAAGGAGTGGTCTGTCCAGTGTGTAGGGCGATGTCTGGGCGTTTCCGTAGGGGCGACCTCGGTGGAAAGTCCAAACCAACTGCCGGCATTGCACATTCCCCCCGAGTATGATGATTTAGCAATTGTGTTTAGTAAAGCGAAGGCGACGCAATTGCCACCACATAGACAGGGGGATTGTGCGATAGACCTCCAGGTAGGAGCTGCGCTTCCGCGGAGCCATGTGTATCCTCTGTCTCAAGAGGAGAAGAGAGCTATGGAGACTTACATAGCCGGGTCTCTGAGACAGGGATACATACGGCCCTTCACTTCCCCTGCGTCCTCGAGTTTTCAGGAGCGCATACAACTTGGTGCGTATTAGGGAGGGAGACGAATGGAAGACAGCATTTAGTACCACCTCAGGTCATTACGAGTATCTCGTCATGCCATACGGGTTAATGAATGCTCCTTCAGTCTTCCAATCCTTCGTTGATGAGATCTTCCGGGACATGCATGGGCAGGGAGTGGTCGTGTACATTGACGACATTCTAGTGTATTCTTCTACCCGAGCCGAGCATGTAGCCCTGGTGCGCCGAGTGTTGAGGAGATTGTTGGAGCATGATCTGTATGTCAAGGCAGAGAAATGTCTGTTTTTCCAGGAGTCTGTCTCCTTTTTGGGTTATCAGTTGTCTGCGTCAGGGGTTAAGATGGAGGTTGACCGTGTGTCGGCCGTGCGTAATTGGCAAACTCAAACTACTGTTAAAGAGGTGCAGCGGTTCTTGGGTTTTGCGAATTACTACAGGAGGTTTATCCGGGGTTTTGGACAGGTGGCAGCTCCCATAACGTCTCTACTAAAGGGAGGTCCGGTGCGCTTGCAGTGGTCTGCTGAGGCGGATAGGGCTTTTGGGAGACTGAAGGACCTGTTTACCTCGGCGCCGGTGTTGGCGCATCCGGATCCCGCACTCCCATTCCAGGTCGAGGTAGACGCGTCTGAAGCCGGTATAGGGGCCGTGCTCTCGCAACGATCTGGCACGCCCCTGAAACTCCGCCCCTGTGCTTTTTACTCTAAAAAGCTCAGTCCGGCGGAGCGAAATTATGACGTGGGGGACAGGGAGCTGCTAGCCGTGGTCCAGGCCCTAAAGGTGTGGAGGCATTGGCTAGAGGGGGCTCAACACCCTTTCCTCATTTTGACAGACCACCGAAACCTGGAGTACATCCGGGCAGCTAGGAGACTGAACCCTCGCCAGGCTAGGTGGAATATGTTTCTGGCCCGGTTCGTTTTTAAGATCACGTACATCCCTGGGTCCCAGAATGGTAAGGCAGATGCTCTGTCCCGGCGGTATGACACGGAGGAGAGGTCCGTTGAGCCCACGCCCATACTCCCGCCGTCTTGCCTGGTGGCACCGGTGGTGTGGGAGGTCGATTCCGAAATCGAGCGGGCGTTGCGTACCGATCCTAGCCCTCCACAGTGTCCTGTGGGTCGGACGTACGTGCCGTTCGAGGTTCGGGATCGACTTATATATTGGGCTCACACGTCACCCTCCTCTGGACATCCAGGGATTGGCCGGACGGTGCACTGCCTTAGCACTAAGTACTGGTGGCCAACGTTAGCCAGGGATGTGAGGGTTTATGTTTCCTCCTGTTCGGTATGTGCCCAGTGTAAGGCACCCAGACATTTGCCCAGGGGTAAGTTACAACCCCTGCCCGTTCCACAACGACCCTGGTCTCACCTCTCGGTGGATTTCGTTACTGATCTTCCCCTCTCCCAGGGAAATACCACCATCCTGGTCGTTGTGGATCGGTTCTCGAAGGCCTGTCGTCTCCTTCCCATGCCGGGTCTTCCCACTGCCCTACAGACCGCTGAGGCACTATTCACTCACGTCTTCCGGCATTACGGGGTACCCAAGGATATAGTGTCTGATCGAGGCCCCCAGTTTACCTCTCGAGTCTGGAGAGCGTTCATGGAGCGCTTGGGGGTCTCGGTGAGCCTTACCTCGGGGTACCACCCGGAGAGCAATGGGCAGGTTGAACGAGTAAACCAGGATGTGGGTAGGTTTCTGAGGTAGTATTGCCAGGGCCGGCCGGAGGAGTGGGCGAGATATGTTCCCTGGGCCGAGATGGCACAGAACTCTCTCCGCCACTCCTCCACTAAACTAACCCCTTTCCAGTGTGTGTTAGGGTACCAGCCGGTTCTGGCACCTTGGCATGAGAGCCAGATCGAGGCCCCCTGCGGTGGATGAGTGGGTGCGGCGCTCGGAGGAGACGTGGAACGCTGCTCACGTACATCTGCAGCGGGCCATCCGTCGACACAAGGCGAGCACCGATCTCCACCGCAGTGAGGGACCGGTGTACGCACGGGGAGATCGAGTCTGGCTCTCGACCAGAAACCTGCCCCTCCACCTGCCCTGCCGGAAGCTGGGTCGGCGGTTTGTGGGGCCTTTTAAAGTCCTGAGGAGGTTGAACGAGGTGTGTTACAGATTACAACTTCCTATTGAGTATAAGAATATTAACCCCTCGTTCCATGTGTCTCTCCTCAGGCCGGTGGTAGCTGGTCCACTCCAGGAGTGTGAGATAGCAGAGACTCCTCCGCCCCCGCTGGACATCGAGGGGGCTCCGGCGTACACAGTTCGGTCCATCCTGGATTCGAGACGCCGGATGGGGGGTCTCCAATATCTCGTGGAGTGGGAGGGGTACGGTCCGGAGGAGCGGTGCTGGGTGCCGAGGAGAGATATCTTAGACCCGTCTCTTCTGACTGAGTTCCATCGTAGTCATCCCACGCGCCCTGCTCCGCGTCCTCCTGGTCGTCCCCGAGGCCGGGGTCGGCGCACGGCTGGAGCCGCGCGTCAAGGGGGGGGTACTGTCACGGTTTCGGCCGAGGCTGCTCCTTCTCCTTGTTCGGGCAGGCTTCGGCGGTCGTCGTCCCCGGAGTACTAGCTGCCACCGTTCGTTGTGTCTGTGTGTGTTTGGTTTGTGCTCTATGTTATTAGAGAGTCTGCACGTTGTGCGTTTGTTGTACTTTTACGCTGAGTGCGTTTATTTTTCCCTTGTTCAACCGGCTCTGTTTATAGCCGTTGTTTCTGTGGACTTTATTAAAGTGTTTTTGGACTTGCATCTGCATCCTGCAATTGATTCCACACCACACCTACGCCCGGCCTTGACATACATGTACATATTACCTCAGCTACCTCGACTAACCGGTGCCCCCGCACATTGACTCGGTACCGGTACCCCCTGTATATAGCCTCGCTATTGTTATTTTTACTGCTGCTCTTTAATTATTTGTTACTTTTATTTCATATGAATTTATATTGTATTTTTTTGTGATTTTTTGGGGTATTCTTTCTTAAAACTGCATGGTTGGTTAAGGGCTTGTCAGTAAGCATTTCACTGTAAGGTCCACAGCTGTTGTATTTGGCGCATGTGACAAAAAAATGTGATTTGATTTGAAATGTTTTAATTCTTCCGCCATTGCTGAACCTGCGACCAAAAACGAGCTACATATGGACAGTACCAAAACAAATGATCTAATGATTGTCTCGTTGCAGAAAAATCTGCAGAGCTGGAATGGTTGCATCACCCATATAGGTAACATTCTACTGGTTGCAAGAATCTTGTATAATAATTTAAATTGAAAAACTAAGTTTGAATCCAGCGTAGTTTTGTGTATCAGTTCATAAACCATGTGCCATGGAATCGGCACATTGAAAATCTCTTCCCAACTATTTTCCAATCTATATGGCACAGATGTCAATTTTTTGGTCCTTAAATTAAACTGGTATACTTTTTTATTTATCACAATTTTCTTTAGGCAATTTTGGTCTTTAATGCAGGGCCGATAGACAAGTTCCATACCTTCTCCCCCTTCCACTGGCCTCTTCTATTTTTGCTGCAATTAGTTGGTTGTAATTTTGAGCAGAGCAGACAGTTGGTTGTAATTTTGAGCAGAGCAGACAGTTGGTTGTAATTTTGAGCAGAGCAGACAGTTGGTTGTAATTTTGAGCAGAGCAGACAGTTGGTTGTAATTTTGAGCAGAGCAGACAGTTAGTTGTAATTTTGAGCAGAGCAGACAGTTGGTTGTAATTTTGAGCAAGAGACAGTTGTTAATTTAGAGCAGACAGTTGGTTGTAATTTTGAGCAGAGCAGACAGTTGGTTGTAAATTTGAGCAGAGCAGACAGTTGGTTGTAATTTTGAGCAGAGCAGACAGTTGGTTGTAATTTTGAGCAGAGCAGACAGTTGGTTGTAATTTTGAGCAGAGCAGACAGTTGGTTGTAATTTTGAGCAGAGCAGACAGTTGGTTGTAATTTTGAGCAGAGCAGACAGTTGGTTGTAATTTTGAGCAGAGCAGACAGTTGGTTGTAATTTTGAGCAGAGCAGACAGTTGGTTGTAATTTTGAGCAGAGCAGACAGTTGGTTGTAATTTTGAGCAGAGCAGACAGTTGGTTGTAATGTTGAGCAGAGCAGACAGTTGGTTGTAATGTTGAGCAGAGCAGACAGTTGGTTGTAATTTTGAGCAGAGCAGACAGCTGGTTGTAATGTTGAGCAGAGCAGACAGTTGGTTGTAATTTTGAGCAGAGCAGACAGTTGGTTGTAATTTTGAGCAGAGCAGACAGTTGGTTGTAATTTTGAGCAGAGCAGACAGTTGGTTGTAATGTTGAGCAGAGCAGACAGTTGGTTGTAATTTTGAGCAGAGCAGACAGTTGGTTGTAATTTTGAGCAGAGCAGACAGTTGGTTGTAATTTTGAGCAGAGCAGACAGTTGGTTGTAATGTTGAGCAGAGCAGACAGTTGGTTGTAATTTTGAGCAGAGCAAACAGTTGGTTGTAATGTTGAGCAGAGCAGACAGTTGGTTGTAATTTTGAGCAGAGCAGACAGTTGGTTGTAATTTTGAGCAGAGCAGACGTTTGGTTGTAATTTTGAGCAGAGCAGACAGTTGGTTGTAATGTTGAGCAGAGCAGACAGTTGGTTGTAATTTTGAGCAGAGCAGACAGTTGGTTGTAATTTTGAGCAGAGCAGACGTTTGGTTGTAATTTTGAGCAGAGCAGACAGTTGGTTGTAATTTTGAGCAGAGCAGACAGTTGGTTGTAATGTTGAGCAGAGCAGACAGTTGGTTGTAATGTTGGGCAGAGCAGACAGTTGGTTGTAATGTTGGGCAGAGCAGACAGTTGGTTGTAATTTTGAGCAGAGCAGACAGTTGGTTGTAATTTTGAGCAGAGCAGACAGTTGGTTGTAATTTTGAGCAGAGCAGACAGTTGGTTGTAATTTTGAGCAGAGCAGACAGTTGGTTGTAATTTTGAGCAGAGCAGACAGTTGGTTGTAATGTTGAGCAGAGCAGACAGTTGGTTGTAATGTTGGGCAGAGCAGACAGTTGGTTGTAATGTTGGGCAGAGCAGACAGTTGGTTGTAATGTTGGGCAGAGCAGACAGTTGGTTGTAATTTTGAGCAGAGCAGACAGTTGGTTGTAATTTTGAGCAGAGCAGACAGTTGGTTGTAATTTTGAGCAGAGCAGACAGTTGGTTGTAATTTTGAGCAGAGCAGACAGTTGGTTGTAATGTTGAGCAGAGCAGACAGTTGGTTGTAATGTTGGGCAGAGCAGACAGTTGGTTGTAATGTTGGGCAGAGCAGACAGTTGGTTGTAATTTTGAGCAGAGCAGACAGTTGGTTGTAATTTTGAGCAGAGCAGACAGTTGGTTGTAATTTTGAGCAGAGCAGACAGTTGGTTGTAATTTTGAGCAGAGCAGACAGTTGGTTGTAATTTTGAGCAGAGCAGACAGTTGGTTGTAATTTTGAGCAGAGCAGACAGTTGGTTGTAATTTTGAGCAGAGCAGACAGTTGGTTGTAATTTTGAGCAGAGCAGACAGTTGGTTGTAATTTTGAGCAGAGCAGACAGTTGGTTGTAATTTTGAGCAGAGCAGACAGTTGGTTGTAATTTTGAGCAGAGCAGACAGTTGGTTGTAATTTTGAGCAGAGCAGACAGTTGGTTGTAATGTTGGGCAGAGCAGACATTTGGTTGTAATGTTGAGCAGAGCAGACAGTTGGTTGTAATGTTGAGCAGAGCAGACAGTTGGTTGTAATTTTGAGCAGAGCAGACAGTTGGTTGTAATGTTGGGCAGAGCAGACAGTTGGTTGTAATGTTGGGCAGAGCAGACAGTTGGTTGTAATTTTGAGCAGAGCAGACAGTTGGTTGTAATTTTGAGCAGAGCAGACAGTTGGTTGTAATTTTGAGCAGAGCAGACAGTTGGTTGTAATTTTGAGCAGAGCAGACAGTTGGTTGTAATTTTGAGCAGAGCAGACAGTTGGTTGTAATTTTGAGCAGAGCAGACAGTTGGTTGTAATTTTGAGCAGAGCAGACAGTTGGTTGTAATTTTGAGCAGAGCAGACAGTTGGTTGTAATGTTGGGCAGAGCAGACAGTTGGTTGTAATGTTGGGCAGAGCAGACAGTTGGTTGTAATTTTGAGCAGAGCAGACAGTTGGTTGTAATTTTGAGCAGAGCAGACAGTTGGTTGTAATTTTGAGCAGAGCAGACAGTTGGTTGTAATTTTGAGCAGAGCAGACAGTTGGTTGTAATTTTGAGCAGAGCAGACAGTTGGTTGTAATTTTGAGCAGAGCAGACAGTTGGTTGTAATTTTGAGCAGAGCAGACAGTTGGTTGTAATTTTGAGCAGAGCAGACAGTTGGTTGTAATTTTGAGCAGAGCAGACAGTTGGTTGTAATTTTGAGCAGAGCAGACAGTTGGTTGTAATTTTGAGCAGAGCAGACAGTTGGTTGTAATGTTGGGCAGAGCAGACAGTTGGTTGTAATGTTGGGCAGAGCAGACAGTTGGTTGTAATTTTGAGCAGAGCAGACAGTTGGTTGTAATTTTGAGCAGAGCAGACAGTTGGTTATAATTTTGAGCAGAGCAGACAGTTGGTTGTAATTTTGAGCAGAGCAGACAGTTGGTTGTAATTTTGAGCAGAGCAGACAGTTGGTTGTAATTTTGAGCAGAGCAGACAGTTGGTTGTAATGTTGGGCAGAGCAGACAGTTGGTTGTAATGTTGGGCAGAGCAGACAGTTGGTTGTAATTTTGAGCAGAGCAGACAGTTGGTTGTAATTTTGAGCAGAGCAGACAGTTGGTTGTAATTTTGAGCAGAGCAGACAGTTGGTTGTAATTTTGAGCAGAGCAGACAGTTGGTTGTAATTTTGAGCAGAGCAGACAGTTGGTTGTAATTTTGAGCAGAGCAGACAGTTGGTTGTAATTTTGAGCAGAGCAGACAGTTGGTTGTAATTTTGAGCAGAGCAGACAGTTGGTTGTAATTTTGAGCAGAGCAGACAGTTGGTTGTAATTTTGAGCAGAGCAGACAGTTGGTTGTAATTTTGAGCAGAGCAGACAGTTGGTTGTAATTTTGAGCAGAGCAGACAGTTGGTTGTAATTTTGAGCAGAGCAGACAGTTGGTTGTAATTTTGAGCAGAGCAGACAGTTGGTTGTAATTTTGAGCAGAGCAGACAGTTGGTTGTAATTTTGAGCAGAGCAGACAGTTGGTTGTAATGTTGGGCAGAGCAGACATTTGGTTGTAATGTTGAGCAGAGCAGACAGCTGGTTGTAATGTTGAGCAGAGCAGACAGTTGGTTGTAATTTTGAGCAGAGCAGACAGTTGGTTGTAATGTTGGGCAGAGCAGACAGTTGGTTGTAATGTTGGGCAGAGCAGACAGTTGGTTGTAATTTTGAGCAGAGCAGACAGTTGGTTGTAATTTTGAGCAGAGCAGACAGTTGGTTGTAATTTTGAGCAGAGCAGACAGTTGGTTGTAATTTTGAGCAGAGCAGACAGTTGGTTGTAATTTTGAGCAGAGCAGACAGTTGGTTGTAATTTTGAGCAGAGCAGACAGTTGGTTGTAATTTTGAGCAGAGCAGACAGTTGGTTGTAATTTTGAGCAGAGCAGACAGTTGGTTGTAATTTTGAGCAGAGCAGACAGTTGGTTGTAATTTTGAGCAGAGCAGACAGTTGGTTGTAATTTTGAGCAGAGCAGACAGTTGGTTGTAATGTTGGGCAGAGCAGACATTTGGTTGTAATGTTGAGCAGAGCAGACAGTTGGTTGTAATGTTGAGCAGAGCAGACAGTTGGTTGTAATTTTGAGCAGAGCAGACAGTTGGTTGTAATGTTGGGCAGAGCAGACAGTTGGTTGTAATGTTGGGCAGAGCAGACAGTTGGTTGTAATTTTGAGCAGAGCAGACAGTTGGTTGTAATTTTGAGCAGAGCAGACAGCTGGTTGTAATTTTGAGCAGAGCAGACAGTTGGTTGTAATTTTGAGCAGAGCAGACAGTTGGTTGTAATTTTGAGCAGAGCAGACAGTTGGTTGTAATTTTGAGCAGAGCAGACAGTTGGTTGTAATTTTGAGCAGAGCAGACAGTTGGTTGTAATTTTGAGCAGAGCAGACAGTTGGTTGTAATTTTGAGCAGAGCAGACAGTTGGTTGTAATTTTGAGCAGAGCAGACAGTTGGTTGTAATTTTGAGCAGAGCAGACAGTTGGTTGTAATGTTGAGCAGAGCAGACAGTTGGTTGTAATTTTGAGCAGAGCAGACAGTTGGTTGTAATGTTGGGCAGAGTAGACAGTTGGTTGTAATGTTGAGCAGAGCAGACAGTTGGTTGTAATTTTGAGCAGAGCAGACAGTTGGTTGTAATGTTGGGCAGAGCAGACAGTTGGTTGTAATGTTGGGCAGAGCAGACAGTTGGTTGTAATTTTGAGCAGAGCAGACAGTTGGTTGTAATTTTGAGCAGAGCAGACAGTTGGTTGTAATTTTGAGCAGAGCAGACAGTTGGTTGTAATTTTGAGCAGAGCAGACAGTTGGTTGTAATTTTGAGCAGAGCAGACAGTTGGTTGTAATTTTGAGCAGAGCAGACAGTTGGTTGTAATGTTGGGCAGAGCAGACAGTTGGTTGTAATGTTGGGCAGAGCAGACAGTTGGTTGTAATTTTGAGCAGAGCAGACAGTTGGTTGTAATTTTGAGCAGAGCAGACAGTTGGTTGTAATTTTGAGCAGAGCAGACAGTTGGTTGTAATTTTGAGCAGAGCAGACAGTTGGTTGTAATTTTGAGCAGAGCAGACAGTTGGTTGTAATTTTGAGCAGAGCAGACAGTTGGTTGTAATTTTGAGCAGAGCAGACAGTTGGTTGTAATTTTGAGCAGAGCAGACAGTTGGTTGTAATTTTGAGCAGAGCAGACAGTTGGTTGTAATTTTGAGCAGAGCAGACAGTTGGTTGTAATTTTGAGCAGAGCAGACAGTTGGTTGTAATTTTGAGCAGAGCAGACAGTTGGTTGTAATTTTGAGCAGAGCAGACAGTTGGTTGTAATTTTGAGCAGAGCAGACAGTTGGTTGTAATTTTGAGCAGAGCAGACAGTTGGTTGTAATTTTGAGCAGAGCAGACAGTTGGTTGTAATTTTGAGCAGAGCAGACAGTTGGTTGTAATTTTGAGCAGAGCAGACAGTTGGTTGTAATGTTGAGCAGAGCAGACAGTTGGTTGTAATTTTGAGCAGAGCAGACAGTTGGTTGTAATGTTTGCAGAGTAGACAGTTGGTTGTAATGTTGAGCAGAGCAGACAGTTGGTTGTAATTTTGAGCAGAGCAGACAGTTGGTTGTAATGTTGGGCAGAGCAGACAGTTGGTTGTAATGTTGGGCAGAGCAGACAGTTGGTTGTAATTTTGAGCAGAGCAGACAGTTGGTTGTAATTTTGAGCAGAGCAGACAGTTGGTTGTAATTTTGAGCAGAGCAGACAGTTGGTTGTAATTTTGAGCAGAGCAGACAGTTGGTTGTAATTTTGAGCAGAGCAGACAGTTGGTTGTAATTTTGAGCAGAGCAGACAGTTGGTTGTAATGTTGGGCAGAGCAGACAGTTGGTTGTAATGTTGGGCAGAGCAGACAGTTGGTTGTAATTTTGAGCAGAGCAGACAGTTGGTTGTAATTTTGAGCAGAGCAGACAGTTGGTTGTAATTTTGAGCAGAGCAGACAGTTGGTTGTAATTTTGAGCAGAGCAGACAGTTGGTTGTAATTTTGAGCAGAGCAGACAGTTGGTTGTAATTTTGAGCAGAGCAGACAGTTGGTTGTAATTTTGAGCAGAGCAGACAGTTGGTTGTAATTTTGAGCAGAGCAGACAGTTGGTTGTAATTTTGAGCAGAGCAGACAGTTGGTTGTAATTTTGAGCAGAGCAGACAGTTGGTTGTAATTTTGAGCAGAGCAGACAGTTGGTTGTAATGTTGGGCAGAGCAGACATTTGGTTGTAATGTTGAGCAGAGCAGACAGTTGGTTGTAATGTTGAGCAGAGCAGACAGTTGGTTGTAATGTTGGGCAGAGCAGACATTTGGTTGTAATGTTGAGCAGAGCAGACAGTTGGTTGTAATGTTGAGCAGAGCAGACAGTTGGTTGTAATTTTGAGCAGAGCAGACAGTTGGTTGTAATGTTGGGCAGAGCAGACAGTTGGTTGTAATGTTGGGCAGAGCAGACAGTTGGTTGTAATTTTGAGCAGAGCAGACAGTTGGTTGTAATTTTGAGCAGAGCAGACAGTTGGTTGTAATTTTGAGCAGAGCAGACAGTTGGTTGTAATTTTGAGCAGAGCAGACAGTTGGTTGTAATTTTGAGCAGAGCAGACAGTTGGTTGTAATTTTGAGCAGAGCAGACAGTTGGTTGTAATTTTGAGCAGAGCAGACAGTTGGTTGTAATTTTGAGCAGAGCAGACAGTTGGTTGTAATTTTGAGCAGAGCAGACAGTTGGTTGTAATTTTGAGCAGAGCAGACAGTTGGTTGTAATTTTGAGCAGAGCAGACAGTTGGTTGTAATTTTGAGCAGAGCAGACAGTTGGTTGTAATTTTGAGCAGAGCAGACAGTTGGTTGTAATTTTGAGCAGAGCAGACAGTTGGTTGTAATGTTGAGCAGAGCAGACAGTTGGTTGTAATTTTGAGCAGAGCAGACAGTTGGTTGTAATGTTTGCAGAGTAGACAGTTGGTTGTAATGTTGAGCAGAGCAGACAGTTGGTTGTAATTTTGAGCAGAGCAGACAGTTGGTTGTAATGTTGGGCAGAGCAGACAGTTGGTTGTAATGTTGGGCAGAGCAGACAGTTGGTTGTAATTTTGAGCAGAGCAGACAGTTGGTTGTAATTTTGAGCAGAGCAGACAGTTGGTTGTAATTTTGAGCAGAGCAGACAGTTGGTTGTAATTTTGAGCAGAGCAGACAGTTGGTTGTAATTTTGAGCAGAGCAGACAGTTGGTTGTAATTTTGAGCAGAGCAGACAGTTGGTTGTAATGTTGGGCAGAGCAGACAGTTGGTTGTAATGTTGGGCAGAGCAGACAGTTGGTTGTAATTTTGAGCAGAGCAGACAGTTGGTTGTAATTTTGAGCAGAGCAGACAGTTGGTTGTAATTTTGAGCAGAGCAGACAGTTGGTTGTAATTTTGAGCAGAGCAGACAGTTGGTTGTAATTTTGAGCAGAGCAGACAGTTGGTTGTAATTTTGAGCAGAGCAGACAGTTGGTTGTAATTTTGAGCAGAGCAGACAGTTGGTTGTAATTTTGAGCAGAGCAGACAGTTGGTTGTAATTTTGAGCAGAGCAGACAGTTGGTTGTAATTTTGAGCAGAGCAGACAGTTGGTTGTAATTTTGAGCAGAGCAGACAGTTGGTTGTAATGTTGGGCAGAGCAGACATTTGGTTGTAATGTTGAGCAGAGCAGACAGTTGGTTGTAATGTTGAGCAGAGCAGACAGTTGGTTGTAATGTTGGGCAGAGCAGACATTTGGTTGTAATGTTGAGCAGAGCAGACAGTTGGTTGTAATGTTGAGCAGAGCAGACAGTTGGTTGTAATTTTGAGCAGAGCAGACAGTTGGTTGTAATGTTGGGCAGAGCAGACAGTTGGTTGTAATGTTGGGCAGAGCAGACAGTTGGTTGTAATTTTGAGCAGAGCAGACAGTTGGTTGTAATTTTGAGCAGAGCAGACAGTTGGTTGTAATTTTGAGCAGAGCAGACAGTTGGTTGTAATTTTGAGCAGAGCAGACAGTTGGTTGTAATTTTGAGCAGAGCAGACAGTTGGTTGTAATTTTGAGCAGAGCAGACAGTTGGTTGTAATTTTGAGCAGAGCAGACAGTTGGTTGTAATTTTGAGCAGAGCAGACAGTTGGTTGTAATTTTGAGCAGAGCAGACAGTTGGTTGTAATTTTGAGCAGAGCAGACAGTTGGTTGTAATTTTGAGCAGAGCAGACAGTTGGTTGTAATTTTGAGCAGAGCAGACAGTTGGTTGTAATGTTGGGCAGAGCAGACATTTGGTTGTAATGTTGAGCAGAGCAGACAGTTGGTTGTAATGTTGAGCAGAGCAGACAGTTGGTTGTAATTTTGAGCAGAGCAGACAGTTGGTTGTAATGTTGGGCAGAGCAGACAGTTGGTTGTAATGTTGGGCAGAGCAGACAGTTGGTTGTAATTTTGAGCAGAGCAGACAGTTGGTTGTAATTTTGAGCAGAGCAGACAGCTGGTTGTAATTTTGAGCAGAGCAGACAGTTGGTTGTAATTTTGAGCAGAGCAGACAGTTGGTTGTAATTTTGAGCAGAGCAGACAGTTGGTTGTAATTTTGAGCAGAGCAGACAGTTGGTTGTAATTTTGAGCAGAGCAGACAGTTGGTTGTAATTTTGAGCAGAGCAGACAGTTGGTTGTAATTTTGAGCAGAGCAGACAGTTGGTTGTAATGTTGGGCAGAGCAGACAGTTGGTTGTAATTTTGAGCAGAGCAGACAGTTGGTTGTAATTTTGAGCAGAGCAGACAGTTGGTTGTAATTTTGAGCAGAGCAGACAGTTGGTTGTAATTTTGAGCAGAGCAGACAGTTGGTTGTAATTTTGAGCAGAGCAGACAGTTGGTTGTAATTTTGAGCAGAGCAGACAGTTGGTTGTAATTTTGAGCAGAGCAGACAGTTGGTTGTAATTTTGAGCAGAGCAGACAGTTGGTTGTAATTTTGAGCAGAGCAGACAGTTGGTTGTAATTTTGAGCAGAGCAGACAGTTGGTTGTAATTTTGAGCAGAGCAGACAGTTGGTTGTAATGTTTGGCAGAGCAGACATTTGGTTGTAATGTTGAGCAGAGCAGACAGTTGGTTGTAATGTTGAGCAGAGCAGACAGTTGGTTGTAATTTTGAGCAGAGCAGACAGTTGGTTGTAATGTTGGGCAGAGCAGACAGTTGGTTGTAATGTTGGGCAGAGCAGACAGTTGGTTGTAATTTTGAGCAGAGCAGACAGTTGGTTGTAATTTTGAGCAGAGCAGACAGCTGGTTGTAATTTTGAGCAGAGCAGACAGTTGGTTGTAATTTTGAGCAGAGCAGACAGTTGGTTGTAATTTTGAGCAGAGCAGACAGTTGGTTGTAATTTTGAGCAGAGCAGACAGTTGGTTGTAATTTTGAGCAGAGCAGACAGTTGGTTGTAATTTTGAGCAGAGCAGACAGTTGGTTGTAATTTTGAGCAGAGCAGACAGTTGGTTGTAATTTTGAGCAGAGCAGACAGTTGGTTGTAATTTTGAGCAGAGCAGACAGTTGGTTGTAATGTTGAGCAGAGCAGACAGTTGGTTGTAATGTTGAGCAGAGCAGACAGTTGGTTGTAATTTTGAGCAGACTAGACAGTTGGTTGTAATGTTGGGCAGAGCAGACAGTTGGTTGTAATGTTGGGCAGAGCAGACAGTTGGTTGTAATTTTGAGCAGAGCAGACAGTTGGTTGTAATTTTGAGCAGAGCAGACAGCTGGTTGTAATTTTGAGCAGAGCAGACAGTTGGTTGTAATTTTGAGCAGAGCAGACAGTTGGTTGTAATTTTGAGCAGAGCAGACAGTTGGTTGTAATTTTGAGCAGAGCAGACAGTTGGTTGTAATTTTGAGCAGAACAGACAGTTGGTTGTAATTTTGAGCAGAGCAGACAGTTGGTTGTAATTTTGAGCAGAGCAGACAGTTGGTTGTAATTTTGAGCAGAGCAGACAGTTGGTTGTAATTTTGAGCAGAGCAGACAGTTGGTTGTAATTTTGAGCAGAGCAGACAGTTGGTTGTAATTTTGAGCAGAGCAGACAGTTGGTTGTAATTTTGAGCAGAGCAGACAGTTGGTTGTAATGTTGGGCAGAGCAGACAGTTGGTTGTAATGTTGGGCAGAGCAGACAGTTGGTTGTAATTTTGAGCAGAGCAGACAGTTGGTTGTAATTTTGAGCAGAGCAGACAGCTGGTTGTAATTTTGAGCAGAGCAGACAGTTGGTTGTAATTTTGAGCAGAGCAGACAGTTGGTTGTAATTTTGAGCAGAGCAGACAGTTGGTTGTAATTTTGAGCAGAGCAGACAGTTGGTTGTAATTTTGAGCAGAGCAGACAGTTGGTTGTAATTTTGAGCAGAGCAGACAGTTGGTTGTAATTTTGAGCAGAGCAGACAGTTGGTTGTAATGTTGGGCAGAGCAGACAGTTGGTTGTAATTTTGAGCAGAGCAGACAGTTGGTTGTAATTTTGAGCAGAGCAGACAGTTGGTTGTAATTTTGAGCAGAGCAGACAGTTGGTTGTAATTTTGAGCAGAGCAGACAGTTGGTTGTAATTTTGAGCAGAGCAGACAGTTGGTTGTAATTTTGAGCAGAGCAGACAGTTGGTTGTAATTTTGAGCAGAGCAGACAGTTGGTTGTAATTTTGAGCAGAGCAGACAGTTGGTTGTAATTTTGAGCAGAGCAGACAGTTGGTTGTAATTTTGAGCAGAGCAGACAGTTGGTTGTAATTTTGAGCAGAGCAGACAGTTGGTTGTAATGTTGGGCAGAGCAGACATTTGGTTGTAATGTTGAGCAGAGCAGACAGTTGGTTGTAATGTTGAGCAGAGCAGACAGTTGGTTGTAATTTTGAGCAGAGCAGACAGTTGGTTGTAATGTTGGGCAGAGCAGACAGTTGGTTGTAATGTTGGGCAGAGCAGACAGTTGGTTGTAATTTTGAGCAGAGCAGACAGTTGGTTGTAATTTTGAGCAGAGCAGACAGCTGGTTGTAATTTTGAGCAGAGCAGACAGTTGGTTGTAATTTTGAGCAGAGCAGACAGTTGGTTGTAATTTTGAGCAGAGCAGACAGTTGGTTGTAATTTTGAGCAGAGCAGACAGTTGGTTGTAATTTTGAGCAGAGCAGACAGTTGGTTGTAATTTTGAGCAGAGCAGACAGTTGGTTGTAATTTTGAGCAGAGCAGACAGTTGGTTGTAATTTTGAGCAGAGCAGACAGTTGGTTGTAATTTTGAGCAGAGCAGACAGTTGGTTGTAATGTTGAGCAGAGCAGACAGTTGGTTGTAATGTTGAGCAGAGCAGACAGTTGGTTGTAATTTTGAGCAGACTAGACAGTTGGTTGTAATGTTGGGCAGAGCAGACAGTTGGTTGTAATGTTGGGCAGAGCAGACAGTTGGTTGTAATTTTGAGCAGAGCAGACAGTTGGTTGTAATTTTGAGCAGAGCAGACAGCTGGTTGTAATTTTGAGCAGAGCAGACAGTTGGTTGTAATTTTGAGCAGAGCAGACAGTTGGTTGTAATTTTGAGCAGAGCAGACAGTTGGTTGTAATTTTGAGCAGAGCAGACAGTTGGTTGTAATTTTGAGCAGAGCAGACAGTTGGTTGTAATTTTGAGCAGAGCAGACAGTTGGTTGTAATTTTGAGCAGAGCAGACAGTTGGTTGTAATTTTGAGCAGAGCAGACAGTTGGTTGTAATTTTGAGCAGAGCAGACAGTTGGTTGTAATTTTGAGCAGAGCAGACAGTTGGTTGTAATTTTGAGCAGAGCAGACAGTTGGTTGTAATTTTGAGCAGAGCAGACAGTTGGTTGTAATTTTGAGCAGAGCAGACAGTTGGTTGTAATGTTGAGCAGAGCAGACAGTTGGTTGTAATTTTGAGCAGAGCAGACAGTTGGTTGTAATGTTGGGCAGAGTAGACAGTTGGTTGTAATGTTGAGCAGAGCAGACAGTTGGTTGTAATTTTGAGCAGAGCAGACAGTTGGTTGTAATGTTGGGCAGAGCAGACAGTTGGTTGTAATGTTGGGGAGAGCAGACAGTTGGTTGTAATTTTGAGCAGAGCAGACAGTTGGTTGTAATTTTGAGCAGAGCAGACAGTTGGTTGTAATTTTGAGCAGAGCAGACAGTTGGTTGTAATTTTGAGCAGAGCAGACAGTTGGTTGTAATTTTGAGCAGAGCAGACAGTTGGTTGTAATTTTGAGCAGAGCAGACAGTTGGTTGTAATGTTGGGCAGAGCAGACAGTTGGTTGTAATGTTGGGCAGAGCAGACAGTTGGTTGTAATTTTGAGCAGAGCAGACAGTTGGTTGTAATTTTGAGCAGAGCAGACAGTTGGTTGTAATTTTGAGCAGAGCAGACAGTTGGTTGTAATTTTGAGCAGAGCAGACAGTTGGTTGTAATTTTGAGCAGAGCAGACAGTTGGTTGTAATTTTGAGCAGAGCAGACAGTTGGTTGTAATGTTGGGCAGAGCAGACAGTTGGTTGTAATTTTGAGCAGAGCAGACAGTTGGTTGTAATTTTGAGCAGAGCAGACAGTTGGTTGTAATTTTGAGCAGAGCAGACAGTTGGTTGTAATTTTGAGCAGAGCAGACAGTTGGTTGTAATTTTGAGCAGAGCAGACAGTTGGTTGTAATTTTGAGCAGAGCAGACAGTTGGTTGTAATTTTGAGCAGAGCAGACAGTTGGTTGTAATTTTGAGCAGAGCAGACAGTTGGTTGTAATTTTGAGCAGAGCAGACAGTTGGTTGTAATTTTGAGCAGAGCAGACAGTTGGTTGTAATTTTGAGCAGAGCAGACAGTTGGTTGTAATGTTGGGCAGAGCAGACATTTGGTTGTAATGTTGAGCAGAGCAGACAGTTGGTTGTAATGTTGAGCAGAGCAGACAGTTGGTTGTAATTTTGAGCAGAGCAGACAGTTGGTTGTAATGTTGGGCAGAGCAGACAGTTGGTTGTAATGTTGGGCAGAGCAGACAGTTGGTTGTAATTTTGAGCAGAGCAGACAGTTGGTTGTAATTTTGAGCAGAGCAGACAGCTGGTTGTAATTTTGAGCAGAGCAGACAGTTGGTTGTAATTTTGAGCAGAGCAGACAGTTGGTTGTAATTTTGAGCAGAGCAGACAGTTGGTTGTAATTTTGAGCAGAGCAGACAGTTGGTTGTAATTTTGAGCAGAGCAGACAGTTGGTTGTAATTTTGAGCAGAGCAGACAGTTGGTTGTAATTTTGAGCAGAGCAGACAGTTGGTTGTAATTTTGAGCAGAGCAGACAGTTGGTTGTAATTTTGAGCAGAGCAGACAGTTGGTTGTAATGTTGAGCAGAGCAGACAGTTGGTTGTAATGTTGAGCAGAGCAGACAGTTGGTTGTAATTTTGAGCAGACTAGACAGTTGGTTGTAATGTTGGGCAGAGCAGACAGTTGGTTGTAATGTTGGGCAGAGCAGACAGTTGGTTGTAATTTTGAGCAGAGCAGACAGTTGGTTGTAATTTTGAGCAGAGCAGACAGCTGGTTGTAATTTTGAGCAGAGCAGACAGTTGGTTGTAATTTTGAGCAGAGCAGACAGTTGGTTGTAATTTTGAGCAGAGCAGACAGTTGGTTGTAATTTTGAGCAGAGCAGACAGTTGGTTGTAATTTTGAGCAGAGCAGACAGTTGGTTGTAATTTTGAGCAGAGCAGACAGTTGGTTGTAATTTTGAGCAGAGCAGACAGTTGGTTGTAATTTTGAGCAGAGCAGACAGTTGGTTGTAATTTTGAGCAGAGCAGACAGTTGGTTGTAATTTTGAGCAGAGCAGACAGTTGGTTGTAATTTTGAGCAGAGCAGACAGTTGGTTGTAATTTTGAGCAGAGCAGACAGTTGGTTGTAATTTTGAGCAGAGCAGACAGTTGGTTGTAATGTTGAGCAGAGCAGACAGTTGGTTGTAATTTTGAGCAGAGCAGACAGTTGGTTGTAATGTTGGGCAGAGTAGACAGTTGGTTGTAATGTTGAGCAGAGCAGACAGTTGGTTGTAATTTTGAGCAGAGCAGACAGTTGGTTGTAATGTTGGGCAGAGCAGACAGTTGGTTGTAATGTTGGGGAGAGCAGACAGTTGGTTGTAATTTTGAGCAGAGCAGACAGTTGGTTGTTATTTTGAGCAGAGCAGACAGTTGGTTGTAATTTTGAGCAGAGCAGACAGTTGGTTGTAATTTTGAGCAGAGCAGACAGTTGGTTGTAATTTTGAGCAGAGCAGACAGTTGGTTGTAATTTTGAGCAGAGCAGACAGTTGGTTGTAATGTTGGGCAGAGCAGACAGTTGGTTGTAATGTTGGGCAGAGCAGACAGTTGGTTGTAATTTTGAGCAGAGCAGACAGTTGGTTGTAATTTTGAGCAGAGCAGACAGTTGGTTGTAATTTTGAGCAGAGCAGACAGTTGGTTGTAATTTTGAGCAGAGCAGACAGTTGGTTGTAATTTTGAGCAGAGCAGACAGTTGGTTGTAATTTTGAGCAGAGCAGACAGTTGGTTGTAATTTTGAGCAGAGCAGACAGTTGGTTGTAATTTTGAGCAGAGCAGAAAGTTGGTTGTAATTTTGAGCAGAGCAGACAGTTGGTTGTAATTTTGAGCAGAGCAGACAGTTGGTTGTAATTTTGAGCAGAGCAGACAGTTGGTTGTAATGTTGGGCAGAGCAGACATTTGGTTGTAATGTTGAGCA
This sequence comes from Coregonus clupeaformis, assembly GCF_020615455.1. NCBI lineage: Eukaryota > Metazoa > Chordata > Actinopteri > Salmoniformes > Salmonidae > Coregonus > Coregonus clupeaformis. The sequence goes on along the minus strand of NC_059204.1, from coordinate 932,837 downwards.
GAGCAGACAGTTGGTTGTAATGTTGAGCAGAGCAGACAGTTGGTTGTAATGTTGAGCAGAGCAGACAGTTGGTTGTAATGTTGGGCAGAGCAGACAGTTGGTTGTAATGTTGGGCAGAGCAGACAGTTGGTTGTAATTTTGAGCAGAGCAGACAGTTGGTTGTAATTTTGAGCAGAGCAGACAGTTGGTTGTAATTTTGAGCAGAGCAGACAGTTGGTTGTAATTTTGAGCAGAGCAGACAGTTGGTTGTAATTTTGAGCAGAGCAGACAGTTGGTTGTAATTTTGAGCAGAGCAGACAGTTGGTTGTAATTTTGAGCAGAGCAGACAGTTGGTTGTAATTTTGAGCAGAGCAGACAGTTGGTTGTAATTTTGAGCAGAGCAGACAGTTGGTTGTAATGTTGGGCAGAGCAGACATTTGGTTGTAATGTTGAGCAGACAGTTGGTTGTAATGTTGAGCAGAGCAGACAGTTGGTTGTAAATTTGAGCAGAGCAGACAGTTGGTTGTAATGTTGGAAAGAGTAGACAGTTGGTTGTAATGTTGAGCAGAGCAGACAGTTGGTTGTAATTTTGAGCAGAGCAGACAGTTGGTTGTAATGTTGGGCAGAGCAGACAGTTGGTTGTAATGTTGGGCAGAGCAGACAGTTGGTTGTAATGTTGAGCAGAGCAGACAGTTGGTTGTAATTTTGAGCAGAGTAGACAGTTGGTTGTAATGTTGAGCAGAGCAGACAGTTGGTTGTAATTTTGAGCAGACTAGACAGTTGGTTGTAATGTTGGGCAGAGCAGACAGTTGGTTGTAATTTTGAGCAGAGCAGACAGTTGGTTGTAATGTTGGGCAGAGCAGACATTTGGTTGTAATGTTGAGCAGAGCAGACAGTTGGTTGTAATGTTGAGCAGAGCAGACAGTTGGTTGTAAATTTGAGCAGAGCAGACAGTTGGTTGTAATGTTGGAAAGAGTAGACAGTTGGTTGTAATGTTGAGCAGAGCAGACAGTTGGTTGTAATTTTGAGCAGAGCAGACAGTTGGTTGTAATGTTGGGCAGAGCAGACAGTTGGTTGTAATGTTGGGCAGAGCAGACAGTTGGTTGTAATGTTGAGCAGAGCAGACAGTTGGTTGTAATTTTGAGCAGAGTAGACAGTTGGTTGTAATGTTGAGCAGAGCAGACAGTTGGTTGTAATTTTGAGCAGACTAGACAGTTGGTTGTAATGTTGGGCAGAGCAGACAGTTGGTTGTAATTTTGAGCAGAGCAGACAGTTGGTTGTAATTTTGAGCAGAGCAGACAGTTGGTTGTAATTTTGAGCAGACTAGACAGTTGGTTGTAATTTTGAGCAGAGCAGACAGTTGGTTGTAATTTTGAGCAGAGCAGACAGTTGGTTGTAATTTTGAGCAGAGCAGACAGTTGGTTGTAATTTTGAGCAGAGCAGACAGTTGGTTGTAATTTTGAGCAGAGCAGACAGTTGGTTGTAATTTTGAGCAGAGCAGACAGTTGGTTGTAATTTTGAGCAGAGCAGACAGTTGGTTGTAAATTTGAGCAGAGCAGACAGTTGGTTGTAATGTTGGGCAGAGCAGACAGTTGGTTGTAATTTTGAGCAGAGCAGACAGTTGGTTGTGATTTTGAGCAGAGCAGACAGTTGGTTGTAATTTTGAGCAGAGCAGACAGTTGGTTGTAATTTTGAGCAGAGCAGACAGTTGGTTGTAATTTTGAGCAGAGCAGACAGTTGGTTGTAATTTTGAGCAGAGCAGACAGTTGGTTGTAATTTTGAGCAGAGCAGACAGTTGGTTGTAATTTTGAGCAGAGCAGACAGTTGGTTGTAATTTTGAGCAGAGCAGACAGTTGGTTGTAATTTTGAGCAGAGCAGACAGTTGGTTGTAATGTTGGGCAGAGCAGACATTTGGTTGTAATGTTGAGCAGAGCAGACAGTTGGTTGTAATGTTGAGCAGAGCAGACAGTTGGTTGTAATTTTGAGCAGAGCAGACAGTTGGTTGTAATGTTGGGCAGAGTAGACAGTTGGTTGTAATGTTGAGCAGAGCAGACAGTTGGTTGTAATTTTGAGCAGAGCAGACAGTTGGTTGTAATGTTGGGCAGAGCAGACAGTTGGTTGTAATGTTGGGCAGAGCAGACAGTTGGTTGTAATTTTGAGCAGAGCAGACAGTTGGTTGTAATGTTGAGCAGAGCAGACAGTTGGTTGTGATTTTGAGCAGAGCAGACAGTTGGTTGTAATGTTGAGCAGAGCAGACAGTTGGTTGTAATTTTGAGCAGAGCAGACAGTTGGTTGTAATTTTGAGCAGAGCAGACAGTTGGTTGTAATTTTGAGCAGAGCAGACAGTTGGTTGTAATGTTGAGCAGAGCAGACAGTTGGTTGTAATGTTGAGCAGAGCAGACAGTTGGTTGTAATTTTGAGCAGAGCAGACAGTTGGTTGTAATGTTGGGCAGAGCAGACAGTTGGTTGTAATTTTGAGCAGAGCAGACAGTTGGTTGTAATTTTGAGCAGAGCAGACAGTTGGTTGTAATTTTGAGCAGAGCAGACAGTTGGTTGTGATTTTGAGAAGAGCAGACAGTTGGTTGTAATTTTGAGCAGAGCAGACAGTTGGTTGTAATTTTGAGCAGAGCAGACAGTCTGTTGTAATTTTGAGCAGAGCAGACAGTTGGTTGTAATTTTGAGCAGAGCAGACAGTTGGTTGTAATTTTGAGCAGAGCAGACAGTTGGTTGTAATTTTGAGCAGAGCAGACAGTTGGTTGTAATTTTGAGCAGAGCAGACAGTTGGTTGTAATGTTGAGCAGAGCAGACAGTTGGTTGTAATGTTGGGCAGAGCAGACAGTTGGTTGTAATTTTGAGCAGAGCAGACAGTTGGTTGTAATGTTGAGCAGAGCAGACGTTTCCATATATTCTTGTTAGCTGCATGTTTGACAAGTCCAATAGTCCTATTTATGATATAATTTACAAAGATTATACCATTAAAAAATATATATTGGTTTATCAATTAGTATATTTGAGTTTAACCATAATATTTGTTGTAATATTTGTTACAAATACAAATACATACTGACTAACGAGGTAACACCAATCAGTGCGCCCTACGTGCTAATGAGCTATACGTGCTAAAGTCCAACCTCAAAACATGAATGGAAAAACCAAAGCCTGAAACACAGGGCCTGCATGAGGAGGAAAAGCCTGAAACACAGGGCCTGCATGAGGAGGAAAAGCCTGAAACACAGGGCCTGCATGAGGAGGAAAAGCCTGAAACACAGGGCCTGCATGAGGAGGAAAAGCCTGAAACACAGGGCCTGCATGAGGAGGAAAAGCCTGAAACACAGGGCCTGGATGAGGAGGAAAAGCCTGAAACACAGGGCCTGCATGAGGAGGAAAAGCCTGAAACACAGGGCCTGCATGAGGAGGAAAAGCCTGAAACACAGGGCCTGCATGAGGAGGAAAAGCCTGAAACACAGGGCCTGCATGAGGAGGAAAAGCCTGAAACACAGGGCCTGCATGAGGAGGAAAAGCCTGAAACACAGGGCCTGCATGAGGAGGAAAAGCCTGAAACACAGGGCCTGCATGAGGAGGAAAAGCCTGAAACACAGGGCCTGCATGAGGAGGAAAAGCCTGAAACACAGGGCCTGCATGAGGAGGAAAAAGCCTGAAACACAGGGCCTGGATGAGGAGGAAAAGCCTGAAACACAGGGCCTGCATGAGGAGGAAAAGCCTGAAACACAGAGCCTGCATGAGGAGGAAAAGCCTGAAACACAGGGCCTGCATGAGGAGGAAAAGCCTGAAACACAGGGCCTGCATGAGGAGGAAAAGCCTGAAACACAGGGCCTGCATGAGGAGGAAAAGCCTGAAACACAGGGCCTGCATGAGGAGGAAATGGGGTGGTATAGCACAAACTGAACCCATGTTCATCATCTTACTACCCATAATGTGTCTCACTATATGTTCTATCTTTAACCCAGATGAAGCCCACTTGGGAAAACACGAGGGGACCGTGTGGGTACACAAAAATATATTACATGCGCAAGGAGAAATGGATTGAAAAGTTAGGTTGATGCAATGCAAAATATACTTAATGATCCATACTCCAGAATGGACTGTCAATCATGGTGCACGCATTCAACTAATTTTTCAGTTTCATTGATCTTCATATATTCCTGTACACACATTTATGTACATTAGATGTACATAACCCCAACCCTAACCCTACAAGCGTACTTGGGAGGTTTGGAAAACAAAAACACGCAAGGGACCACACTTTTTTGTTCCCTTCGCCGGGGTATTCCTAACCTTAACCCAATTCTCCTAACCTGCTACATTAATTGTCCTAAACTGCTGTGTAAGTTCTATCCTGCTACGAAAAGTCACATTTGACAAAAGATGTATCCTTTCTAGTCAAAACCCTTCGCCGGGGAGCACATTCCATAACACTTTGCGACGCAGCGAAAATTCCCCAAAACTTCTGAATTAATGGCGGACAGAAGTACCCGCTTGGGAGAAATATTTTTCTAAGTAATAAGGAAAAACTTTGTGAAATGTAATTGTCACGTTTATTTATTCACCAAATTATGGTGAAATGTTCAACAAATTACTTTCAGATGATTTATGGATTCAAATGTTGAGTCACTGGTTTTTAATCAGCCCACTAGCCTAGATTTGTTAGCTTACTGGCTAGCTACAGACGCGATAGCTAACGTTAGCTAGCAGGTGACCTTGTCTTGCTTATCAGCTGTTAAGAGATTAACAACTAAACTAACTAATCATTAAGTCAGCAAGGTGTAAATTATGGAGACCCGGACTGTTTTTTAAATACAGTTGGTGAGCTTGCTAGCCAGCTAATGACAAATGTAGCAAATTGTTGTTGTTTTTTCAATTTGTTTTTCAGGGACATGGTAACTGATGTGTTCATTTCACTCCATGGCATTGGCAGTACAAAACACTCATGCCCGACAGGTTTGGAGGAAAGATATTTTAACATCGGATTAAAAATGCAGGAAATATATCTGGCTGTGTTCTGTTCAATCTAGACTTGCTAGCCAGCCAAGTTATTTGTGCATTCTAACATGATCAGCCAATACATGGATGCAGTGTCTGTTTACCTAACATGATCAGCCAATACATGGATGCAGTGTCTGTTTACCTAACATGATCAGCCAATACATGGATGCAGTGTCTGTTTACCTAACATGATCAGCCAATACATGGATGCAGTGTCTGTTAACGTTAACTTGCTTCTTGTGACCTTCCCCTCCCCATTGCATATAAAGCAAATGTTTTGAATTATGAAATGATCAATTAAAGTAAATCGGTGACAACTTGATCAAAACATTTTACCACACCGTTGCACATTATTAAAAGCAGTTGTGATTCTCAACACCTCGAATTAGCATTTCTAAAATACAGGTGATTTCTGTCCCAGGGTACTGCATGGTGTGCAAGTTTTTATTCCTGCCCAGCACAAACACCTTGTTAAACTAGTCATGGTCTACATTTTTACATTAAGTGCCTTGCTCAAGGGCACATAGACAGATGTTTCACCTAGTCAGCTTGGGGATTCGAACCAGCGACCTTTCGGCTACTGGTCCACAGCTACTAAATGCTACGCTACCTACTGCCCTACAACTGAGACCACAATTAGATGAATGAGGTGTTAGTGAAGGGCTGGAACAAAAACCTGCAAACTCCTGTCCTGTGTAAACAAAACACCTGTGGCTGTTATGACTAAAATGTCCCTCATGTATAAAACAAGCTTTTGAATGTTGGACGTTCATCTCCTTGAGATGTTGCCCACTTGAGGATTACTTATTTTTTACAATGGACTGTGTTCTAAGGATTCATGCACAGATACAGGAAAACCAATAAAAGTCTTAATGTTTATTAAAAATGAAAGGTGTTGATGTCTCCTCCCGGTTTTGGTTTTGAGGCTTGGCCGTCTGGGGTCTGCAGTTCATCTGACTAATCCCCTGGAGAGAGAAAGGCATTACTAATATTACAATGGTGGATTAATTTAATGTAGTATATATATTCCTGGTTGATATGCATGCATATAAAATCCAAGATGGCGTAGCAGTGCGGTCATGTTTCTTTTTCGACCACCCCTCATCACTGTCAAACGCTCCCTAAAACACTTTAGCGAGCAGGCCTTTCTAATTGACCTGGCCCCGGTATCCTGGATGGATATTGACCTCATTCCGTCAGCAGAGGATGCCTGGTTGTTCTTTAAAAGTACTTTCCTCTCAATCTTAAATAAGCATGCCCCATTCAAAAACTTCAGAACTAAGAACAGATATAGCCCATGGTTCTCCTCAGACTTGACTGCCCTTGACCAGCACAAAAACATCCTGTGGCGTACTGCATTAGCATCGAACAGCCCCCGCGAGATGCAACTTTTCAGGGAAGTCAGGAACCAATATACACAATCAGTTAGGAAAGCAAAGGCTAGCTTTTTCAAACAGAAATATGCATCCTGTAGCACTAACTCCAAAAAGTTTTGGGACACTGTAAAGTCCATGGAGAATAAGAGCACCTCCTCCCAACTGCCCACTGCACTGAGGCTAGGAAACACTATCACCACCGATAAATCTACAATAATAGAGAATTTCAACAAGCATTTTGCTACGGCTGGCCATGCTTTCCACCTGGCTACCACTACCCCTACAAATCAGCTGGGCTAGATAATCTGGACCCTTTCTTTCTAAAATTAGCCGCTGAAATTGTCGCAACCCCTATTACTAGCCTGTTCAACCTCTCTTTCGTAACGTCTGAGATCTCCAGAGATTGGAAAGCTGCCGCGGTCATCCCCCTCTTCAAAGGGGGTGACACTCTAGATCCAAACTGTTACAGACCTATATCCATCCTGCCCTGCCTTTCGAATGTTTTTGAAAGCCAAGTTAACAAACAGATCACCGACCATTTCGAATCCCACCGTACCTTCTCCGCTATGCAATCCGGTTTCCGAGCTGGTCATGGGTGCACCTCAGCCACGCTCAAGGTTCTAAACGATATTATAACCGCGATCGATAAAAGACAGTACTGCGCAGCCGTCTTCATCGACCTGGCCAAGGCTTTCGACTCTGTCAACCACTGCATTCTTATTGGCAGACTAAATAGCCTTGGTTTTTCAAATGACTGCCTCGCCTGGTTCACCAACTACTTCTCAGATAGAGTTCAATGTGTCAAATCGGAGGGCCTGTTGTCTGGACCTCTGGCAGTCTCTATGGGGGTGCCACAGGGTTCAATTCTCGGGCCGACTCTTTTCTCTGTGTATATCAATGATGTTGCTCTTGCTGCTGGTGACGCTCGGATCCACCTCTATGCGGACGACACCATTTTGTATACATCTGGCCCTTCATTGGACACTGTGTTAACAAACCTCCAAACGAGCTTCAACGCCATACAACACTCCTTCCGTAGCCTCCAACTGCTCTTAAACACTAGTAAAACTAAATGCATGCTCTTCAATCGAACGCTGCTTGCACCCGCCCACCAGACTAGAATCACTACTCTTGGCGGGTCTGACCTAGAGTATGTGGACAACTACAAATACCTAGGTGTCTGGTTAGACTGTAAACTCTCCTTCCAGACTCACATTAAGCATCTCCAATCAAAAGTTAGATCTAGAATTGGCTTCCTATTTCACAACAAAGCCTCCTTCACTCATGCTGCCAAACATGCCCTCGTAAAACTGACTATCCTACCGATCCTTGACTTCGGCAATGTCATTTACAAAATAGCCTCCAACACTCTACTCAGCAAATTGGATGTAGTCTATCACAGTGCCATCCGTTTTGTCACCAAAGCCCCATATACTACCCACCATTGTGACCTGTACGCTCTCATTGGCTGGCCCTCACTACATATTCGTCGCCAAACCCACTGGCTCCAGGTCATCTATAAATCACTGCTAGGCAAATCCCTGTCTTACCTTAGCTCACTGGTCACCATAGCAACACCCACCTGTAGTCTGCGCTCCAGCAGGTATATCTCACTGGTCATCCCCAAAGCCAACACCTCCTTTGGCCGCCATTCCTTCCAGTTCTCTGCTGCCATTGACTGGAACGAACTGCAAAAATCTCTGAAGCTGGAGACCCTTATCTCCCTCACTAAATTTAAGCGTCAGTTGTCAGAGCAGCTTACCGATCACTGCACCTGTACACAGCCATTCTGAAATTAGCCCACCCAACTACCTCATCCCCATATTATTTATTTTGCTAATTTGCACCCCAGTATCTCTATTTGCGCATCATCTTTTGCACATCTATCATTCCAGTGTTAATACAAAATTGTAACTATTTTGCACTATGGCCTATTTATTGCCTTACCTCCATAACTTACTACATTCGCACACACTGTATATATATTTTCTGTTTGTATTTTTGACTTTATTTACATTTACATTTACATTTACGTCATTTAGCAGACGCTCTTATCCAGAGCGACTTACAAATAGGTGCATTCACCTTATAGCCAGTGGGATAACCACTTTACAATGTGTTGTTTTTGTTTTGTTTTGTTATGATGCTTTTTTAATTTTAATTTTATTTTTTCAAAAAAACATTATTTCTATGTTTTTATTCTTTTTTTTCCTATTTTTTTATTGGGGGGGTAGAAGTATTACTTTATCCTATCCCAGGTATTCCTTAAAGAGGTGGGGTTTCAAATGTCTCCGGAAGGTGGTGAGTGACTCCGCTGTCCTGGCGTCGTGAGGGAGTTTGTTCCACCATTGGGGTGCCAGAGCAGCGAACAGTTTTGACTGGGCTGAGCGGGAACTATGCTTCCGCAGGGGTAGGGGAGCCAGCAGGCCAGAGGTGGATGAACGCAGTGCCCTCGTTTGGGTGTAGGGACTGATCAGAGCCTGAAGGTACGGAGGTGCCGTTCCCCTCACAGCTCCGTAGGCAAGCACCATGGTCTTGTAGCAGATGCGAGCTTCAACTGGAAGCCAGTGGAGTGTGCGGAGGAGCGGGGTGACGTGAGAGAACTTGGGAAGGTTGAACACCAGACGGGCTGCGGCATTCTGGATGAGTTGTAGGGGTTTAATGGCACAGGCAGGGAGCCCAGCCAACAGCGAGTTGCAGTAATCCAGACGGGAGATGACAAGTGCCTGGATTAGGACCTGTGCCGCTTCCTGTGTAAGGCAGGGTCGTACTCTCCGAATGTTGTAGAGCATGAACCTACAGGATCGGGTCACCGCCTTGATGTTAGCGGAGAACGACAGGGTGTTGTCCAGGGTCACGCCAAGGCTCTTCGCACTCTGTGAGGAGGACACAACGGAGTTGTCCACCGTGATGGCGAGATCATGGAACGGGTAGTCATTCCCCGGGAGGAAGAGCAGCTCCGTCTTGCTGAGGTTCAGCTTGAGGTGGTGATCCGTCATCCATACTGATATGTCTGCCAGACATGCAGAGATGCGATTACCACCTGGTTATCAGAAGGGGGAAAGGAGAAGATTAGTTGTGTGTCGTCAGCGTAGCAATGATAGGAGAGGCCATGTGAGGATATGACAGAGCCAAGTGACTTGGTGTATAGCGAGAATAGGAGAGGGCCTATACATATGTAACTCTGTGTTGTTGTTTTTATCACACTGCTTTGCTTTATCTTGGCCAAGTCGCAGTTGTAAATGAGAACTTGTTCTCAACTGGCTTACCTGGTTAAATAAAGGTGAAAAAATAAAATAAAAAATGCCAGTGTGGTGTTCTGTGCCTGGCTATAGTCGTTACAAACGATTGCAAAAAGTAGTGATATTCCAGAGGCTTGCTGCTATCAAGAAACAACAGTTATGATGTCAACACACCTGTGCACAAGCATCAAAACGTTCATGTTTGTAGTCTGCATTTTTGTCCAGAAGATTATGATAGGGATCTGCGGTCTGAATTGATGCCAGGAAATCCAATTCGACCCCTGAAACGTGAAGTGACACCAACCATTTTTTACTAAACAACTAAACGGAAAACATCCGACCAACCAACCACATCTCGATCAGAGGTAAGCCTAGCTAGCCAAAGTTAGCTTGTATTAAACTCTGAAAGCCATCAGCTAAATCACGTAGATAGCTATATTTTGGATTCACATTATCCATAATTTTTGCCTATGCCATGCTAGCTAGCTAACCTTTTTAGTCACTGCTAGAATGGTAACTTGACTAGTTTGTTCTATCCATAGAATTAGGAATTAGAACTAGGATCTCTATGGTTCCATCTTTGACTAGCTAACAGCAAATGATAGTAGCATGTAGCCATCTATTACACTCTGTAAATCACTGTTTCTAAAAAAAAAAAGAATTGCCAGGTTGATATTAGCTAACCCACTCTGTGTGTTGGAAACTTTATAAATGATTGGTTGGTTTATCAGCTGGATAGCAATCTTGCTACAGGTTTAGTGGAGCTATCTAGCTAACTAACTAGCAGCAAGCTGATAATATCTCTGTTGAAACAATGGCCTGGTTAGGTTTGCTAAAGTAGCCGATGCAACCCAAATAGAGGCCAAGGAATTTGGCAAGGTGGTTAAATTGTGTGTTGTGCATTTAAACAATTATTATTATTTTATTTTTTGTATTTTACCCAATTTTTCTCCCTAATGTCGATCTTGTCTCATTGCTGCAACTCCCCAATGGGCTCGCAAGGCGAAGGTCGAGTCATGCGTCCTCCGAAACATGACCCGCCAAACCGCACTTCTTAACACCCGATCGCTTAACCCGGAAGCCAGCCGCACCAATGTGTCGGAGGAAACACCATTCAACTGACGACGAGGTCAGCCTGCAGGCACCCAGCCCGCCACAAGGAGTCGCTAGAGCGCGATGAGCCTGGTTCCTCTCTAGGTTTCTTCTTGGGTTCCTGTCTTCTAGGGACTTTTCCCTCAGAGCCTTGTTTCTGCCTTTTTAGGGAGTTTTTCCTAGCCACCGTGCTTCTACATCTGCATTGCTTGTTGTTTGGGGTTTTAGGCTGGGTTTCTGTATAAGCACTTTGTGACATTTGTTGATGTAAAAAAGGCCATTAAATACATGTGATTGATGATTGACAGCTACATGGCATTGGAGGACAGCTGTCCGGGGATGGACTGACTCCCCTGGCCTGACTCCCCTGGACTGACTCACCTGGACTGATTCCCCTGGACTGATTCCCCTGGACTGATTCCCCTGGACTGACTCCCCTGGCTTCAATGCAAAGTTTACAAACTACACCCTGATGACAGACAACACAAACGAGATTGTCCACACTGAGCTGATACAGGTACAAGAGTAAAAAAAAACCACTTCTTGTCAAGTGGATACGGTTACAACAGACGCAAAATGATGCGCGAGACCTTCTCTGATTGATGTATGGCATACAGTAAAATGTTAGTACTAGTCTACTTTCTAAATAAATAAAATGTTTCATTCAATGTTTCAAGACAGGCTATTTAGTGTCTTGATTTTAAATGTTTTTCCAACAGGTCTCCAAAAGAAGCTGGTGTTGAAGTCCAAGAAGCGAGGGAACAAGGGTTTGTGTCCGTGGTTTGTGTCCGTGGTTTGTGTCCGTGGTTTGTGTAGCCCCACCCCCAAGGCCTGTACTCTCCAATGTCTTTCTGACTACTTTTGTAAATGTCAACAATCAGTCAGCTGACGTGTTTTACTACCTTGTCATTTTTGTCTTGTCTTTGGAGGAATTTAAGCGCCGTTGGACTTCAATTCTTCATCTCTGACATCCATAGCTGGACCAAGGATGGGGAGGAAGTCAGTTGTCACCACACTGAACTAAGCAATGTTGACAGGGACAAGAAGATGTGGCTGTCCAGTGACTCAGCTGTGTATGATGACCTGTCTTCAATCATTCTAATGACCTGTCTTCAATCATCATTAATTTTAGGTACCTGGGCATGAAGGAGCGGACACACAGTGGCGTTATGAAACACAACGAGAATGTGGGACGGAAACAAGAAAGGACACTTAAAGGTAATTTTTTTCTCAATACAAAGACGTCTACAAAAGGCTCCCTGCCAAGGGCTACTATTGACAAAGTCGATGGGCTGGGGAGGTTTACAGACAGTTCTTTGAGATGAGGAATGGGGTTCTTGGTAAACGTCATAGATGGGTTTTTTCGCAGAGACAAGAAATGCATTGTTGTGTATGAGAGATTGTGAGGTGCCATTTCTCCTCAATGTCTGTCATACACAACAATACATACTTACTGTCTAACAACTGCCCTCCTAAGACTTTTCACATCTTCTGTGATTGATCTTGTTGTGATTGTTTCTCTCAAAAGCATCTCCCAATGTCCCTAATAACCCTGAATAATACACTATCCAGTCTCTAATCACTTAGGTTCCATCCTGTTGACACCTTTACCATTTACATTTACGTCATTTAGCAGACGCTCTTATCCAGAGCGACTTACATTTTTTTTTTTTTTCATACCCCCAGTGGGAATCGAACCCACAACCCTGGCGTTGCAAACGCCATGCTCTAGCAACTGAGCTACATCCCTGCCGGCCATTCCCTCCCCTACCCTGGACCAATTGCGCGCCGCCCCATGGGTCTCCCGGTCACGGCCGGCTAAGACAGAGCCTGGATTCGAACCAGGATCTCTAGTGGCACAGCTAGCACTGCGATGCAGTGCCTTAGACCACTGCGCCACTCAGGAGAGTCAACAAAGGTGTGTTGCCCTATGTTTCTTCCCCAAGTTAGTGTAAGCGCATAGGCTCAGATAATGTTTCAGATTAAAATTGCTAACACCACAACCATGTCTTTACAGGAGACTTGCGGTCCAAGCAGGGGGTGGTGAATAAGCTGCTAACACCACAACCATGTCTTTACAGGAGACATGCGGTCCAAGCAGGGGGTGGTGAATAAGCTGCTAACACCACAACCATGTCTTTACAGGAGACTTGCGGTCCAAGCAGGGGGTGGTGAATAAGCTGCTAACACCACAACCATGTCTTTACAGGAGACTTGCGGTCCAAGCAGGGGGTGGTGAATAAGCTGCTAACACCACAACCATGTATTTACAGGAGACATGCGGTCCAAGCAGGGGGTGGTGAATAAGCTGTATTCTGATCCAGCTGACCGTAGACCGCAGAACGGACAAGACCATTCGGGACTCTCAGCTTCCCCAGCCCAACATTACTGAAGCCGGATAAAGACCATTCGGGACTCTCAGCTTCCCCAGCCCAACATTACTGAAGCCGGATAAAGACCATTCGGGACTCTCAGCTTCCCCAGCCCAACATTACTGAAGCCGGATAAAGACCATTCGGGACTCTCAGCTTCCCCAGCCCAACATTACTGAAGCCGGATAAAGACCATTCGGGACTCTCAGCTTCCCCAGCCCAACATTACTGAAGCCGGATAAAGACCATTCGGGACTCTCAGCTTCCCCAGCCCAACATTACTGAAGCCGGATAAAGACCATTCGGGACTCTCAGCTTCCCCAGCCCAACATTACTGAAGCCGGATAAAGACCATTCGGGACTCTCAGCTTCCCCAGCCCAACATTACTGAAGCCGGATAAAGACCATTCGGGACTCTCAGCTTCCCCAGCCCAACATTACTGAAGCCGGATAAAGACCATTCGGGACTCTCAGCTTCCCCAGCCCAACATTACTGAAGCCGGATAAAGACCATTCGGGACAAACACAAGGACTCTCAGCTTCCCCAGCCCAACATTACTGAAGCCGGATAAAGACCATTCGGGACTCTCAGCTTCCCCAGCCCAACATTACTGAAGCCGGATAAAGACCATTCGGGACAAACACAAGGACTCTCAGCTTCCCCAGCCCAACATTACTGAAGCCGGATAAAGACCATTCGGGACTCTCAGCTTCCCCAGCCCAACATTACTGAAGCCGGATAAAGACCATTCGGGACAAACACAAGGACTCTCAGCTTCCCCAGCCCAACATTACTGAAGCCGGATAAAGACCATTCGGGACTCTCAGCTTCCCCAGCCCAACATTACTGAAGCCGGATATAGACCATTCGGGACAAACACAAGGACTCTCAGCTTCCCCAGCCCAACATTACTGAAGCCGGATAAAGACCATTCGGGACTCTCAGCTTCCCCAGCCCAACATTACTGAAGCCGGATAAAGACCATTCGGGGACAAACACAAGGACTCTCAGCTTCCCCAGCCCAACATTACTGAAGCCGGATAAAGACCATTCGGGACTCTCAGCTTCCCCAGCCCAACAGTACTGAAGCCGGATAAAGACCATTCGGGACTCTCAGCTTCCCCAGCCCAACATTACTGAAGCCGAATAAAGACCATTCGGGACAAACACAAGGACTCTCAGCTTCCCCAGCCCAACATTACTGAAGCCGGATAAAGACCATTCGGGACTCTCAGCTTCCCCAGCCCAACAGTACTGAAGCCGGATAAAGACCATTCGGGACTCTCAGCTTCCCCAGCCCAACATTACTGAAGCCGAATAAAGACCATTCGGGACAAACACAAGGACTCTCAGCTTCCCCAGCCCAACATTACTGAAGCCGGATAAAGACCATTCGGGACTCTCAGCTTCCCCAGCCCAACAGTACTGAAGCCGGATAAAGACCATTCGGGACTCTCAGCTTCCCCAGCCCAACAGTACTGAAGCCGGATAAAGACCATTCGGGACTCTCAGCTTCCCCAGCCCAACAGTACTGAAGCCGGATAAAGACCATTCGGGACTCTCAGCTTCCCCAGCCCAACATTACTGAAGCCGGATAAAGACCATTCGGGACAAACACAAGGACTCTCAGCTTCCCCAGCCCAACATTACTGAAGCCGGATAAAGACCATTCGGGACTCTCAGCTTCCCCAGCCCAACAGTACTGAAGCCGGATAAAGACCATTCGGGACTCTCAGCTTCCCCAGCCCAACAGTACTGAAGCCGGATAAAGGCCAGTCTAGAGCTCAACACCATATGTGACCGACCGGCTCGAGTCGGTCTTATGTAGCAACGTTTGAAATTGTGTTTTTTACATTGGATAAAAGTAGAGACTCAGAGTTAGAAAATTGTATATCATACACTACAGTTGAGGAACAATGGGAAAGTAATTCTGCTTTGAAAGTTGATAAACTTGTAACCTCACTTTTGAGAAAATGGACCTTGAATGTTTTGGTAAACCTACTGGAGAGCTCTTCTTTGTCTACACCCATTCAGCATCGTTCACACCCTCTTAAGCCTTAGACCCACCCATCTCTTTAAGGATTCATCTGAGGCCATGTGCTAAACAGAGTAAGGTAGTGTATCAAACAACCAAAGATTTCAAGACTAAAGGCTGGTTTATACTACGTCTATCGACAGTTGTCGCAGTGACATCATGAACATTCTATTGTCGTCTGATGACGTTGTTGTTATGAAAAAGTATAAACACAAAAACTACAAGCTGCATGACATCAGCAGCCTAGTGGTCCAAAATAGCATAACTAATGTATTAACACCAATAAACCCACCCGTTTAAAAATGAATTTAGTATATGAAAATCTAGCAAACCAGGCAACTAAAAGCAGCTTTCTAAACAATGTTTTGGTTCATTTCTAGCTTGTTAGCTAGCTAATGTTAGGTTAGCTGGCTAGCCAGTTGAAATAATGACCATATCATATAGGTGATACCGAACATACAACCTGATTTTTGGACAAAATTACCTGGAAGGATTCCTACTACCAAAGATTCTTATTTCCAAGGACTATACAGCAAATGCTCTGGCAAACCAAAGGCCAGCAAAAGAAGCACAGCAGAAACCTGAAAACACCATCCAACCTGGAACTGGGTGAGTAATGTTTAGTCTGAAAACACCATCCAACCTGGAACTGGGTGAGTAATGTTTAGTCTGAAAACACCATCCAACCTGGAACTGGGTGAGTAATGTTTAGTCTGAAAACACCATCCAACCTGGAACTGGGTGAGTAATGTTTAGTCTGAAAACACCATCCAACCTGGAACTGGGTGAGTAATGTTTAGTCTGAAAACACCATCCAACCTGGAACTGATGGGATAAAAAGACAGTGGACAGAGACTTGTTAGCTACAGTACCAGTCAAAAGGGTTTTTCTTAATTTTTACTATTTTCTACATTGTAGAATAATAGTGAAGACATCAAAACTATGAAAAAATACATATGGAATCATGTAGTAACCAAAAAAGTGTTAAACAAATAGCCACCCTTTGCCTTGATGACAGCTTGGCATTCTCTCAACCAGCTTCACCTGGAATGCTTTTCCAACAGTCTTGAAGTAGTTCCCACATATGCTGAGCATTTGTTGGCTGCTTCACTCTGCCGTCCGACTCATCGCAAACCATCTCATTTGGGTTGAGGCCGGGGGATTGTGGAGGCCAGGTCATTTAATTAATTAATTAATATGCCATTTAGCAAACGCTTTTATCCAAAGCGACTTACAGTCATGCGTGCATACATTTTTATGTATGGGTTGTCCCAGGGATTGAACCCACTACCCTGGCATTACAAGCGCCATGCTCTACCAATTGAGCTACAGAGGACCACCTATACGACCAGGTCATGTGATGCAGCACTCCATCACTCTCCTTCTTGGTAAAATATCCCTTACACAACCTGTAGGTGTGTTGGGTAATTGTCCTGTTGAAAAACAAATGATAGTCCCACTAAGCCCAAATCAGATGGGATGGCGTATCGCTGCAGAATGCTGTGGTAGCCATGCTGGTTAAGTGTGCCTTGAATTCTAAATAAATCAGACAGTATCACCAGCAAAGCACCCCCACACCATAACACCTCCTCCTCCATGCTTTACGGTGGGAAATACACATGCAGAGATCATCCGTTCACCCACACCGCGTCTCACAAAGACACGGCGGTTTGAACCAAAAATCTCAAATTTGGACCTCAGACCAAAGGACACATTTCCACTGGTATAATGTCAATTGCTCATGTTTTTTGGCCCAAGCAGGTCTCTTCTTCTTATTGGTGTCCTTTAGTAGTGGTTTCTTTGCAGCAATTTCACCATGAAGGCCTGATTCACGCAGTCCCCTCTGAACAGTTGATGTTGAGATGTGTCTGTGACTTGAACTCTGTGAAGCATTTATTTGGGCTGCAATTTCTGAGGCTGGTAACTCTAATGAACTTATCCACTGCAGCAGAGTTAACTCTGGGTCTTCCATTCCTGTGGCGGTCCTCATGAGAGCTTGTTTCATCATAGCGCTTGATGGTTTTTGTGACTGCACTTGAAGAAACTTTCAAAGTTCTTGAAATGTTACGTATTGACTGACCTTCATGTCTTAAAGTAATGATGGACTGTCGTTTCTCTTTGCTTATTTGAGCTGTTCTTGCCAAAATATGGAGTTGGTCTTTTACTAAATAGGGCTATCTTCTGTATACCCCCCCTACCTTGTCACAACACAACTGATTGGCTCAAACGCATTCAGAAGGAAAGAAATTCCACAAATGAACTTTTAAGAAGGCACACCTGGAAGCTGGTTGAGAGAATGCCAAGAGTGTGCTAAGCTGTCACCAAGGCAAAGGGTGGCTATTTGAAGAACCTCAAATATAAAATAACATTTTTTTGGTTACTACATGAGTCCATATGTGTCATTTCATAGTTTTGATGTCTTCACTATTATTCTACAATGTAAAAAATAGTACAAATAAAGACAAATCCTTGAATGACTAGGTGTGTCCAACCTTTTGAGTGTACGGGGGGCCAGTATGTTAAAAAAGAATTATGCACTCACTAACTGTAAGTCGCTCTGGATAAGAGCGTCTGCTAAATGACTAAAGATGTAAAGATGTTAGCTAGCTAGCTGGGATTTTCTACAAGGAATCTGCCTCCCGAAAAAAGCTTCTCCCAAGTGGGTGTGAGACCTACTCTCGCTGCCTGCTGCTTGGATTCCACATAGCGATCAGTTCACCGTCTGCCCTGGCCGGTCTCCCGGTCTTGTACAGATACCCCCGCCACACTCCCCCTGTCTCCCCCTGTCTCCCCCGGTCTTGTACAGGTACCCCCGCCACACTCCCCCTGTCTCCCCCGGTCTTGTACAGGTACCCCCGCCACACTCCCCCCTGTCTCCCCCGGTCTTGTACAGGTACCCCCCGCCACACTCCCCCTGTCTCCCCCTGTCTTGTACAGGTACCCCCGCCACACTCCCCCTGTCTCCCCCTGTCTTGTACAGGTACCCCCGCCACACTCCCCCTGTCTCCCCCTGTCTCCCGGTCTTGGACAGGTACCCCCGCCACACTCCCCCCTCTCTCCCGAGCTTTCGCTCGCCTCCAGCACACTCTCACAGCTCTGTTGGAGCGAGTGACTCTGAACTTGGCTAGCCCCAAGTCGTTATATTTTTTTCTTGTGCTTTATGCTATTTGCCTCATGACTCCTGCCTCCTTTGTTGACTATGAACTGGCTATTTTACCCCACCATGGGACAGACTATGTTTGTTCCCACACTCGGGACTCTGACTCTCTATCGGGACTCTGACTCTCTATCGGGACTCTGACTCTCTATGGGTTACACTGACTTTGTATTCATGTTACCTGATGAAATTTCTGTACAATATGATCTTGTTGCCATCTAATGCACATTCAAATGTCATAAATCGACACTGCAGAGCTCTCCCTGTCCTCTGCCGTGTCCTGATTGTATTACTGCTGATGATCTCTGGAAATGTGCATGTACACCCTGGTCCTAAGCTCTCTCCTGGCCCCTTACACTAAGTCTGAGTCTGTCCTGCTAGGCGACCTAAACTGGGACATGCTTAAACCACCTGACCAAGTCCTAAAGCAATGGGACTCCCTAAACCTTTCACAGATTATTAACCAATCCCAAAAGGCATGACTCCAAACACCCAGAAAAGGATACTCTCCTTGATGTTATCCTCACAAATAATCCTGATAGGTATCAATCTGGTGTTTTCTGTAATGACCTTAGTGATCACTGTTTTACAGCCTGTGTTCGTAATGGCTACTCAGTGAAACGACCTGTCCTGATTTGTCATAGACGCTTGATAAAAATCTTTAATGAGCAAGCCTTCCTTCATCACCTGGCCTCTGTAAATTGGTATAGAATCAGCTTGATCCCCTCTGTCGAAGACGCTTGGACCTTCTTTTTTTATATTTTCAGTGGTATTGTTAACAAACATGCCCCCATAAAATGAGAATTAAAAACATGTTCAGCCCCTGGTTTGACCGTGATCTGGCAGAGTTACTCCACCTCAAGAATTCCATTTGGCGAAAGGCTCGGCACACGCATACTCAGGCTGACTGGCTCTCGTTCAGGCAAATGAGAAATAAGTGCTCTCAGGCTATCCGGAAGGCTAAAGTTAGATACTTTAAGGAGCAGTTCTCTCTCTGTGGGTCTAACCCCAAGAAGTTCTGGAAAACGGTGAAAGACCTGGAGAATAAACCCTCCTCCTCACAGCTGCCCATGTCCCTTAATGTTGATGATGTATACGGGACGGTTGAGCTAACGTGCGCTAATGTGATTAGCATGACAGCAAACTTTCCAGGACATAGACATGTCTTAAATGTGCAGAAAGCTTAAACTCTTGATAATCTAACTGTCCAATTTACAGTAGCTATTACAGTGAAAAAATACCATGCTATTGTTTGAGGAGAGTGTACAACAACAACAAAAATTATCACGGCAACTGGTTTGATACATTCACCTCTGAAGGTAAATGTTGTACTTACATTCAGTAATCTTGCTCTGATTTGTCATCCTGAGGGTCCCAGAGATAAAATGTAGCAGAGTTTTGTTTGATAAAATCAATTTTTATATTCAAATGTAGGAACTGGGTTCTACAGTTTGAACCCTTGCTGTCTCTGGCTCTACACCCACCCCTCCCGGCCATCTAGATGTGTGAAAGTTTGTGTATAAGCTAATGATCCATCATGTATGACATTCCTGGGAGTGTGTAAACTTACATTTTGTATTACCATATCATTTTTTTTGTTCTCTATAGTTATGTACTTGAAAATGTATCAATTGACCAATTCGGCACATTTTGGCATACTTGATACAAAATAGTCTAGTATTGCAATGCTTCACTGGATCAATCTAAAACTTTGCACACACACTGCTACCATCTAGTGGCCAAATCTAAATTGCGCCTAAACTGAAATATTAAATTGTGGCCTTTCTCTGGCATTCAAAGATGATGGAACAAAGAAACAAATTGAAAACGCATGTTTTTTTGTTTGTATTATCTTTGACCAGATCTAATGTGTTATATTCTCCTACATTAATTTCACATTTCCACAAACTTCAAAGTGTTTCCTTTCAAATGGTATCAAGAATATGCATGTCCTCGCTTCAGGTCCTGAGCTACAGGCAGTTAGATTTGGGGATGTCATTTTAGGAGGAAATTGAAAAAAAGGGTCAGATCTTTAAGAGGTTAATGACACTTCAATAAGTCAGGATTCCTATTTGACTCAGCCACGCCTCCTTGCCCGTCCAACATTTCCTCATCTCCCACCCCTTCTAATGCGACTAGCCCCGATGCTCCTCCCTCTTTTTCTCCTGCCCGCTACAAAGTTTCTCCCTGCAGGCGGTCACTGAGTCTGAGGTGTTAAAGGAGCTCCTTAAACTTGACCCCCAAAAAACATCTGGGTCATTTGGTTTAGACCCTTTCTTCTTTAAAGTTCCAGCCCCTATCATCGCCAAGCCTATCTCTGACCTTTTTAACCTGTCTCTCCTCTCTGGGGAGGTTCCCATTGCTTGGAAGGCAGCCACAGTGCGTCCTTTATTTAAAGGGGGAGATCAAGCTGATCCTAACTGTTATAGGCCCATTTCTATTTTGTCCTGTTTATCAAAAGGGTTTGAAAAACGTATCAATAATCAACTGACTGGCTTTTTTGATGTCTATAGTATTCTCTCTGGTCTGCAATCTGGCTTCCACTCAGGTTATGGATGTGTCACTGCAACCTTAAAGGTCCTAAATGATGTCACCATTGCCCTTGATTCTAAACAATGTTGTACTGCTATTTTTATTGACTTAGCCATTACCTCCTTGTGGGCCGGCTGAGGAGTATTGGTGTCTCTGATGGGTCTTTGGCCTGGTTTGCTAACTACCTCTCTCAAAGAGTGCAGTGTATAAAGTCAGAACATCTGCTGTCTCAGCCACTGCCTGTCACCAAGGGAGTACCCCAAGGCGCCATCCTAGGCCCCACGTTCTTCTCAATTTACATCAACAACACAGCTCAGGCAGTAGGAAGCTCTCTCATCCATTTATATGCAGATAATACAGTCTTATACTCAACTGGCCCCTCCCCGGATTTTGTGTTAAACGGTCTACAACAAAGCTTTTTTTAGTGTCCAACAAGCTTTCTCTGCCCTTAACCTTGTTCTGAACACCTCCAAAACAAAGGTCATGTGGTTTGGTAAGAAGAATGCCCCTCCCTCTCCCCACCGGTGTGATTACTACCTCTGAGGGTTTAGAGTTTGAGGTAGTCACCTCCTATAAGTACTTGGGAGTACGGCTAGACGGTACGCTGTCCTTCTCTCAGCACATATCAAAGCTCCAGGCTAAGGTTAAATCTAGACTTGGTTTCCTCTATCGTAATCACTCCTCTTTCACCCCAGCTGCCAAACTAACCCTGATTCAGATGACCATCCTACCCATGCTAGATTACGGAGACGTAATTTATAGATCGGCAGGTAAGGGTGCTCTCGAGTGGCTAGATGTTCTTTACCATTCGGCCATCAGATTTGCCACCAATGCTCCTTATAGGACGCATCACTGCACTCTATACTCCTCTGTAAACTGGTCATCTCTGTATACCCGTCGCAAGACCCACTGGTTGATGCTTATTTATAAAACCCTCTTAGGCCTCACTCCCCCCTATCTGAGATACCTACTGCAGCCCTCATCCTCCACATACAACACCCGTTCTGCCAGTCATATTCTGTTAAAGGTCCCCAAAACACACACATCCCTGGGTCGCTCCTCTTTTCAGTTCGCTGCAGCTAGCGACTGGAACGAGCTGCAAAAAACACTCAAACTGGACAGTTTTATCTCCATCTCTTCATTCAAAGACTCAATCATGGACACTCTTACTGATAGTTGTGGCTGCTTCGTGTGATGTATTGTTGTCTCTACCGTCTTGTCCTTTGTGCTGTTGTCTGTGCTCAATAATGTTTGTACCATGTTGTGCTGCTGCCATGCTGTGTTGTTGTCTTAGGTCTCTCTTTATGTAGTGTTGTGGTGTCTCTCTTTATGTAGTGTTGTGGTGTCTCTCTTTATGTAGTGTTGTGGCGTCTCTCTTTATGTAGTGTTGTGGCGTCTCTCTTTATGTAGTGTTGTGGTGTCTCTCTTTATGTAGTGTTGTGGTGTCTCTCTTTATGTAGTGTTGTGGCGTCTCTCTTTATGTAGTGTTGTGGTGTCTCTCTTTATGTAGTGTTGTCACTCTTTATGTAGTGGTGTGGTGTCTCTCTTTATGTAGTGTTGTGGCGTCTCTCTTTATGTAGTGTTGTGGTGTCTCTCTTTATGTAGTGTTGTGGTGTCTCTCTTTATGTAGTGTTGTGGCGTCTCTCTTTATGTAGTGTTGTGGTGTCTCTCTTTATGTAGTGTTGTGGTGTCGCTCTTTATGTAGTGTTGTGGTGTCTCTCTTTATGTAGTGTTGTGGCGTCTCTCTTTATGTAGTGTTGTGGCGTCTCTCTTTATGTAGTGTTATGGTGTCTCTTTTTATGTAGTGTTGTGGTGTCTCTCTTTATGTAGTGTTGTGGTGTCTCTCTTTATGTAGTGTTGTGGTGTCTCTCTTTATGTAGAGTTGTGGCGTCTCTCTTTATGTAGTGTTGTGGTGTCTCTCTATGTAGTGTTGTGGTGTCTCTCTTTATGTAGTGTTGTGGTGTCTCTCTTTATGTAGTGTTGTGGCGTCTCTCTTTATGTAGTGTTGTGGCGTCTCTCTTTATGTAGTGTTGTGGCGTCTCTCTTTATGTAGTGTTGTGGCGTCTCTCTTTATGTAGTGTTGTGGTGTCTCTCTTTATGTAGTGTTGTGGTGTCTCTCTTTATGTAGTGTTGTGGTGTCTCTCTTTATGTAGTGATGTGGTGTCTCTCTTTATGTAGTGTTGTGGTCTCTCTTTATGTAGTGTTGTGGTGTCTCTCTTTATGTAGTGTTGTGGTGTCTCTCTTTATGTAGTGTTGTGGTGTCTCTCTTTATGTAGTGTTGTGGCGTCTCTCTTCATGGAGTGTTGTGGTGTCTCTCTTTATGTAGTGTTGTGGCGTCTCTCTTTATGTAGTGTTGTGGCGTCTCTCTTTATGTAGTGTTGTGGTGTCTCTCTTTATGTAGAGTTGTGGCGTCTCTCTTTATGTAGTGTTGTGGTGTCTCTCTATGTAGTGTTATGGTGTCTCTCTTTATGTAGTGTTGTGGTGTCTCTCTTTATGTAGTGTTGTGGCGTCTCTCTTTATGTAGTGTTGTGGCGTCTCTCTTTATGTAGTGTTGTGGTGTCTCTTATGTAGTGTTGTGGTGTCTCTTATGTAGTGTTGTGGTGTCTCTATGTAGTGTTGTGGTGTCTCTCTATGTAGTGTTGTGGTGTCTCTCTTTATGTAGTGTTGTGGTGTCTCTCTTTATGTAGTGTTGTGGCGTCTCTCTTTATGTAGTGTTGTGGTGTCTCTCTTTATGTAGTGTTGTGGCGTCTCTCTTTATGTAGTGTTGTGGCGTCTCTCTTTATGTAGTGTTGTGGCGTCTCTCTTTATGTAGTGTTGTGGTGTCTCTCTTTATGTAGTGTTGTGGTGTCTCTCTTTATGTAGTGTTGTGGTGTCTCTATGTAGTGTTGTGGTGTCTCTCTTTATGTAGTGTTGTGGTGTCTCTCTTTATGTAGTGTTGTGGTGTCTCTCTTTATGTAGTGTTGTGGTGTCTCTATGTAGTGTTGTGGTGTCTCTCTTTATGTAGTGTTGTGGTGTCTCTCTCTATGTAGTGTTGTGGTGTCTCTATGTAGTGTTGTGGTGTCTCTATGTAGTGTTGTGGTGTCTCTCTCTATGTAGTGTTGTGGTGTCTCTCTCTATGTAGTGTTGTGGCGTCTCTCTCTATGTAGTGTTGTGGCGTCTCTCTTTATGTAGTGTTGTGGCGTCTCTCTTTATGTAGTGTTGTGGCGTCTCTCTTTATGTAGTGTTGTGGCGTCTCTCTTTATGTAGTGTTGTGGCGTCTCTCTTTATGTAGTGTTGTGGCGTCTCTCTTGTCGTGATGTGTTTTGTCCCATATTCTTTTTATTTATTTTAATTTTAATCCCAGCCCCCGTCCACGCAGGAGGCCTTCTGCCTTTTGGTAGGCCATCATTGTAAATATCTTACCCGTATACATGGATGGACGCTTCTCCCTCTCTGTCACGGATGGTAGCCCTTAGTTTGAAGATGTAATCCGGAGACAGGTGTTTTTACAACAGCCTTCTGTGTGTTCTCTTTTCAACTCCCTCTGCATATTTGCATTCAAACGCCAGAATTTTCTCCATCTCCTTAGCTATCATACTCTAATTCCACCAGGAATTCCTCTGATTTCAAAACTCAGTCATCCAGAAAGTGGAGAGCAACACTTTTGCAGTTCTACTACGTTATATCTTTCAAAAAAGCAGCGTTAGAAAGGATTACCTACACATACTGACCAGCTCATGTTATAGACAGAAGCATGCTACATGGCAGACCAATCCAAACCCATCTCTCGGCATGTCCAGCACATCTATTATTGCGGGAAGGTTCCTGTCTTTTTCTGTGGTTAAACCAACTAGGCTCGTAATTTAACAGTTTTATTAGTATTTACAGATGGCATACAAGTTTGTTATTAACGCACATGAAAGTTCACATGTTCCAGAAGGCATTTCTGCCAAAAGACGTTCAAATGCCTCTCCTGTGAAGTAGTGAAGTGCGACATGAATCAAATCTTATTTGCCATATGCGCCGAATACAACAGGTGTAGACTTTACAGTGAAACGCTTACTTACAAGCCCTTAACCAACAATGTAGTTTTAAGAAAAATAAGTGTTAAGTAAAAAATAGATAAGTAAAAAATTGTTAATAATTAAAGAGCAACAGTAAAATTAAATAACAGTAGGGTGGCTATATACAGGGGGTACCGGTACAGAGTCAATGTGCGGGGACACAGGTTAGTCGAGGTAATTGAGGTAATATGTACACTACTGTTGTTTTCGAAAGAAAAGCAATTTTTTTGTCCATTAAAATAACATCTAATTGATCAGAAATACAGTGTAGACATTGTTAATGTTGTAAATGTGTCACGAATTCCGCCGAGACTGCTCCTCCTCCTTGTTCGGGCAGGCTTCAGCGTTCGTCGTCCCCGGAGTACTAGCTGCTACCGTTTGATGTTCTCTATGTTTGTTTGGTTTTGTCTGTTTGGTGCACCTGTGTCTTATCCTGTCATGATTATGTCACCTATAAGTTTCCTTTGGTTTTGTTTGTAGTTGTGTGTTGTTGTTCGCCTGTCCGTTGAGGTTTTGGATTTTGCTCTGGTGTATTTAAGTGTATTGACGCACTGTTTGCGCATCGCTTATATTTCGTGTTTTACGCACTGTTTGCGTATCGCTCGCCTCCGTTGTTTGAGGCCCGTTCTTTTTGTATTGTCATATTTCTGACTAGTAAAGTCTGTTGGACTAAGCTTCTGTGTCCTGCGCCTGACTCCAACACCACATCCACTTCAAACACTGACAAAATGGCTATTGTAGCTGGAAACAGCTGATTTTTTATGGAATATCTACATAGGCGTACAGAGGCCCATTATCAGCAACCATCAGTCCTGTGTTCCAATGGCACGTTGTGTTTGCTAATCCAAGTTTATCATTTTAAAAGGCTAATTGATCATTAGAAAACCCTTTTGCAATTATGTTAGCACAGCTGAAAACTGTTGTGCTGATTAAAGAAGCAATAAAACTGGTCTTCTTGAGACTAGTTGAGTATCTGGAGCATCAGCAATTGTGGGTTCGATTACAAGCTCAAAATGGCCAGAAACAAATAACTTTATTCTGAAACTCGTCAGTCTATTCTTGTTCTGAGAAATGAAGGCTATTCCATGCGAGAAATTGCCAAGAAACTGAAGATCTCGTAAAACACTATGTACTACTCCCTGGCAAACTGGCTCTAAACAGAATAGAAAGAGGAGTGGGAGGCCCCGGTGCATAACTGAGCAAGAGGACAAATACATTAGAGTGTCTAGTTTGAGAAACAGACACCTCACAGGTCCCCAACTGGCAGCTTCATTAAATAGTACCCGCAAAACACCAGTCTCAATGTCAACAGTGAAGAGGCGACCCCGGGATGCTGACCTTCTAGGCAGAGTTGCAAAGAAAAAGCCATATCTCAGACTGGCCAATAAAAAGAAAAGATTAAGATGGGCAGTCTGAGATATGGCTTTTTCTTTGTAACTCTGTCTTCAAAGCAGGTATTTTTTTGGGCCCACTAAGCGAGAGTTTTTTTTGATGGAAGTCAATGAGTATTGAATTTGGTCAACATCCAATTGAATGGTTTATTTTGTACCTGAGGCTTATTTAACCTAATCGAAGTATTGTGGTTGTTACGAATGTACTGATAACTACACACACGGTATACCGGCAACTTTGTGAAAAACGCTTTTATATCAGAGTTTTGCCTATTGTTCACATGATATCTGCCCTTTCATTGGCTAGAATGGTCCCATGTGATCTATTTTCCTCCCTCTGCCACTTCCCCTCTGAAGACAACAAATCCCATTGTTAGGGCGTGGAGACAGGCATTTGGTCATTTGCATTCGGAAGGTATTCAGACCCCTTGACTTTTTCCACATTTTGTAACGTTACAGCATTATACAAAATACCCCATAATGACAAAGCAAAAACAGGTTGGTAGAAATTTCTGCAATTCATTATAAACAAAAAACTGAAATATCACATTTACATAAGTATTCAGACCATTTACTCAGTACTTTGTCGAAGGACCTTTGGAAGCGATTACAGCCTCGAGTCTTCTCGGGTATGACGATCCAAGCTTGGCACACCTGAATTTGTGGAGTTCCTCCCATTCTTCTCTGCAGATCCTCTCAAGCTCTGTCAGGTTGAATGGGGAGCGTCGCTGCACAGCTATTTTCAGGTCTCTCCAGAGATGTTCAATCGGTTCAAAGTCCGAGCTCTGGCTGGGCCACTCAAGGACATTCAGAACTTGTTCCGAAGCCACTCCTGCGTTGTCTTGGCTGTGTGCTTAGGGTCTTTGTCCTGTTGGAAGGTGAACCTTCACCCCAGTCTGAGGTCCTGAGCGCTCTAGAGCAGGTTTTCATCAAGGATCTCTCTGTACTTTGCTCCGTTCATCCTTCCCTTGATCCTGACAGTCCCTGCCGCTGAAAAACATCCCCACAGCGTGATGCTACCACCAACATGCTTCACCGTAGGGACGGTGACAGGTTTCCTCCAGACGTGACGCTTGGCATTCAGGCCAAAGAGTTCAATCTTGGTTTCATCAGACTAGCGGGCTGTGTCACGAGAATTTTGTTATCTCAATGGTTGAAGTCAAACACTTCTTAAATCTTTGAATAATTCCCAAAAGGTTGTAAATCTCTTAGTTTGAATAAATTAAACAAAGACCCAATTCTGCAATGGTCAACATGTTTATTCATGAGAGCGCTCTGCAACAAAATGGTCGTACAATATTTTTATACACACACGTCAGAGGAAAAATCCCACCCCGCTTTAGGCGGCTGTATTTTTCCACCGTACACATCTTGTAAGCTCACACCTGGGTTTTAGCTCATGTGATTTTCCTCTGCTCTCCTGACCATCAGGTCACACACACACACACACACACACACACACACACACACACACATACACACACACACACACGTTCTTATCATAGTCTACTCCTTGCTCGGGTAGGCTGCATTCTTTAGTTATCGCCGTCCTCACAATATCCTGCAAGCCTTTTCACTCCCCTTTCCCTGTGTGTTTTTGGAACCAGTCTCCTGTTATTGGTTTCAATCGTTTTGCACTTCTGCTTGCCTAATTACAAGACACAAATACTCTGTTGCTGGGATATAAACACATTTGATTAACTCTCTAGTCTACTAATTAGTCAGACATTATTAGTTTAACTGAGGGTGTGACATTTTAGTCATATCTTACTCACACATTTCTTTATCAATCCACCCTTTGACTAAATTTCACACACACATTTAAAATACATTCTTATAAAATGAAACAACAACAAGGCATACAACTTGTTTTGCATATTAAATGAATCACTAGTACAAAACACACTATAAAAATACAATTTGTCTTGCATTGCTACCAAATTTTACTTCCAACCATAACTTACTCTCCTTGTTAGAATTTTCACTATAACTTTCATAGAAAAGATAGTATACTAAACATCAGAAATTGTCTCATCCAATTTAGGTTCATCAGGGTTAAAATCTTCTGCATCGTCCACTAGAGCGGGAGGATATAGGTCGTCGTTCCATCGGTCTGAGTAGGGAATGGGCCCATAGCTCACCATCTGCTGGGCTACTGCTTTGTCCAACGCCTTGCTCACCAACCCTCTGACACAGGGAATAAGACAACATCCACAAAGAACAAGCATACCCATACAAGCTATAGCTGCACCCAGAATAGTTGCAACAATAGCTTTCCATTTTCCAAACATGTTATCAAACCAACCGGTTAGTGAGTTATCAATACCAGAGTTTTCAGCCAGTTTGTTCGCCAGCGTGGTGAGTCCCTGAAGAGCCTTGGTCATGGACCCGTCAGGTGCTGTATTATTGGGGATGAAAGTACAGCACATAGATCCAAACAAAACACAAACCCCGCCCTTCTCAGCCAAAAGCATATCTAAAGCTATTCTATTCTGCCATGCCATTAAGGTCGTTGCCGCTGTCTGCTCAGCCAATCCCTTTATTGCATCACGAGTGTGGTTAATAAATCTCTGTTGGTTGTAGTAGATGTAGTTTATCCAATCCACATTCTTATTAATTGTTGACCACCAGAAAAGACTTGATTCAAAACCAGTTGCGATCTGATTCCTAGCTTTGAATTCGTCTGGAACCCCTCGAGGTACTTCTATCCCATCGATATATATCCTCTCATCAAAGGATCCCGGGAGGAGGTCCCGCTTTCTATGCGACAACCCACCAGTCTCTGACACGTTAGATTGTTTGATGAGAGTGAAAGGCGTTACCGGTTGAGCCAACGCACAGGTTCCAGTCCAATTCACATGTAGGTTAGGTCATAGTCTGTTACCACCACACAACCACCAGATGTCAGCGCGGGCCTGATTCTGGTTTCTGAAATCCTCTGGCTGCAACAAAGAGGAGAGATTGGTCATGGTCTCTTTAGTTGTGACATTCTCAGTGTGGGAGCAAGAGCCAAGATGCCCTACCTCGTACCCCATCTTGTCCATCCTAGAAAAGCAATAATATGCCGCCACTGATACTTCAAAAGTGGGTAATCTAGGTCTAGGGGAATTTGACACTGGGGGATACAGATAGTGCAAGTTAACACAATATATATCTCCCATCCTTTATAACACTACCAGCCAGCCTTGGCTCGAGAGACCCCAACTGGTCCGCGAAGACCTCAAAGGTGATGTCCTTTCCTACAGTCACTGGTACTTCCCCTTTCCCTACGTCAAGCTGTCTTTTCTGCCTGCTTTTGCTTTCCCCGGGCATGTCCTTACTAACTTGAGTTAGGTTAACTACTACTTCTGGCGGATCAGGACGGTTTGAGTGTGTTAGGAATATGGCTCCCACAATCAGACAGCCACCTACCGTCAGGAGACCTGTGAATCCCCACCCTCGCCCTGCGAACATGTCAGACGCCAGAGGCCAACGCATTGCTTTACCTTCTATCGAACTCACACAGGGATGATCAGACAGGGTAAGGGAATCTTCGTTAAGGAGCCAACCCCCGAGCCCTAGTGGTGATCGGTTCTTTCTCCTAACTCTGTGTTTATTCGTCAGGTGTAGCTGGGTTTACCTTTTTACAGTGTGTGACATGCACCCAGGTGGATCTTTCCACAATTCTTACAGCGGAGGCCGTCACCAACAGGACCTGATATGGACCTCCCCAACGGGGCTGCTTCCAGTCTTTCTTCTTTAAGGATTGGATTCACACCCAGTCACCTGGTTGGATAGAGTGGGTTACCTTCTCCTTTAGTTCTCCTGTGGGGCACAAAACCTTTGACATACGGGTTTGGTTAATGAACAATCTCCTCATGTGTTCTGCCAATGTGTCTTCTGCCTCTATGTCTGCCTGTTCTAGTCTACCTAACTTGGGCATTCTGTATGGTCTCCCAAACACCTTCTCGAAGGGGGATAACCCATCTTTATCTGGGGTTACTCTAATGGTGATCAACACTGTTGGTAGGCATTGTACCCAATTTCTTCCCTTCACTCCGTGATAACTCTATAAAATCAATTTCCAATTGCTGGACTGGATATTTTGCCAGGGGATATTCCCCCTGGGATGTTCTCTCTACCTTGGTGATTATTCTGTGCACATGTTCAATTCTTTATCCTGTCTTCTTTACAGTATGAAAATGTATGCACTCACTAATTGTAAGTCGCTCCGGACAAGAGCGTCCGCCAAATGACCAAAATGCAAAATGTAATCAAGAACATAGGAAATATCTGTTTCCCCGTATATTGTTCCTGTCACACTTCATAATGTCATATTTCACTCATTTGCCAATATAATCCCTTACTTCATATAAGTAAGCAGTGATATTTTGTTCCCAGGCACCTATTTAAAAAAAAATGTTTGATACGTTGTCTCCTACTGTCCCTTAACATATACTGTAGGGGATTTCCCTCAATCCTGGGGAAAAAAAGAAAAAAACTCCCCCTCAGAACACATCGGATAACTCCACGTTTCATTAAATTCACTAAACCTATAAATAACAAACCCATAACCACTGTCTGGTAATCTACTGATTTAAACCTGTTGCATTAAAATATAAACTTGTTGTTTAATAAATCCAGAACCTTCTGAAAATGTTTACTACGCCATCAGCCTAATGGTAAAAACGATCTCCCATTGTTCAACGTGAACTGTCTGCATAACTCACTGTTGTATAAACAAACTATTCAGACATCCGCTTCACATTACCCGCTGCTTCGTTTACTAAATCCTGGCATTAGTCAATTCTATCCACACACCACCAAAAACGAATACAACTTGCATACCCATAACTAGAAAGCATGAATTTAATACCATTCTTGCTTAAACAATGCAATTCAACATTTCTCATCACCCAATTTCTATGACCTTTTTTTTACGCAGGAAACCCTGTACAATCTCTATCCTCATCTAAATGTACCACGGGAATTTAATTGGCTATCCAATTCAATTTCCGACGATACCTATCCGTGGATGTGCTGTGCTGATCTCCATTCTCAATGTTGACCCAATCAGTGATCCTCTTACCCTTGGATACCCCCTGGCCCATGTCTTTCCAGTCCTCTGCTGGCTCCTTTGCTAGGGACACATGTGGGCTCCATATTTCCCTAAACAGTCTCTGACTTTGGGGCCCTAGTTCCACTTCCACTGCTGCGTGGGTGTTGTCATAGTGAAACCATTTCAGTGCTACAGTTCTTTCTGTGGTTTTAAGTAGTGCTTCCTCATAGATTGAATCTGGACCTGGGTGTTGGTTATACCAGAGAGTACAGTGTAGGTCTTCGGGGGACATTTTAGTGGGGCCTGGTATCACGTCATCAGCAAGTTCCATTAAGGTTTGGGGAATATCAGTTATTCCCCCCCTTAACAAGTCTTGACTATACCAATAACATGGCTCTCCTTCCCCACAGACCACCATATTGTCTCTGACTATGTGTGCTTTCATTCCCCTCTCAGTGAAAATGACGGCCACATTCAATTTAGTCATTACATCACGTCCTAGTAAATTTACCGGACACAGCTTAGATGTCAGGATGGGTATGGTTGCCTCTCCTCCTGATTGGTCATGTTTTAGGGTTATTGGGGCTGATAACCTTTCAATAAATTGATGACCAGAGGCAGATCGCACTATGATTTTCTCCCCATCAATCCTGACTCCCTCTGGTTTGTCTGCTGAACAGATTGCTGTCCTGCAAGCCCCTGTATCGCATAGGAATTTAATTTTCTTACCCATTACTGTCAATGTCAAATAAGGTTTCTGTTCCTGTTGAAGTGCCAGGTCAATAGTAGCCAATTCAAAAACCTCACAACGTGGATCAATGGGCTCCTCAGTCTCCTCCTCACTAGAATCTACTCCCCCTCCCTCTGGGGCTAGTCACGCCTCATCTTCCTCTTCTTCCTCGTCAAAGCTGGGGGGTGGGTGTCTGTAAGGCTTCTCTCCCTTACTTCCCTTCCCATGAATATAAGACATTCGCTTCTCTAGGCGTAATAAACTACATCCTATTACCTCTGTTATCAACTAAAATTATAGCCACCTCTCATGAAACCCCCAATCCGTCATTGTTTAGAATACAGCAGATCTAGGCAACTGTCTTTTCTAAGTAGGCTACAAGTAACACCAAACACTTGCTGTATTTTACCATCATATATTGAATTCATGTCCATATTATCAATATCCAATTTATTTATAGACATTACTCTAGCAAACCCTTAGGCAACGAAAGAAACAAATAAATAAATGACTACCACACAAAGTTTCAAACCTTCCCTTATACATCCCCAAACCTTCCCTTATACATCCCCAAACCTTCCCTTATACATCCCCAAACCTTCCCTTATACATCCCCAAACCTTCCCTTATACATCCCCAAACCTTCCCTTATACATCCCCAAACCTTCCCTTATACATCCCCAAACCTTCCCTTATACATCCCCAAACCTTCCCTTATACATCCCCAAACCTTCCCTTATACATCCCCAAACCTTTCCTTATACATCCCCAAACGAGACACTCTGTAGTATCCGTTCCAGCAACCCCTACCAGCAGATAATTAATTCATAAAGACAGATTTATTCACTCTGTGGTCCTCTGTAGCTCAGCTGGTAGAGCACGGCGCTTGTAACGCCAAGGTAGTGGGTTCGATCCCCGGGACCACCCATACACAAAAATGTATGCACGCATGACTAAGTCGCTTTGGATAAAAGCGTCTGCTAAATGGCATATTATTTATTATTTATTATTATAAAATGACAAATAAATCCCACTAAATCACAATGGTCTGTCGTTTTACCATCTGATACAAAATGACGTTCCTTAATGGAAACCCTACATTGGCTTTGTACAATATTATAACTTGTCTTTAACCACATAACTTCTGGTCAGTTTATTCAGAAAACCCATATTAATTATGTCTCACCTATGACGTATGTCTACGTTTGGGTGAGCAAGTTAATATATCATTATTATTCCAATTATAATTTT
>NC_059204.1:859594-894594 GCF_020615455.1 Coregonus clupeaformis | reverse complement strand
ACTTTGACACATTCTGGAAACAGAAGATGTTCTACAGGAATAACAGAGTCCATCCAAATAATTTTGGCTACTGGACTCTGTCCACGCATTTAAAGGCTGCGTTTAGAGATTGATTTATCAATGATTCAAGCCCAGTTTAGATAATCCCTACCATTGTGATGTTGAGTTTTCGTAATGCTGCAGAAAATGTACATTATCCCTGGGGCGTTGGCAGACACAATGTAAGTAACTTAATGTATGTCCCTCTTACTGCCCTGAATGCCTCTGCTGATCCTACAGCTATTCAGTAATCATGTGTCTATGAACCAGAGTTATACTGTTAGCACTGAGGCAGTGTGCCCTATTAGGAAGTCCACTGTGTGCAGCTCACCCTGCACTATCAGCTCAAACATAAATAACATTGTCATGTCTACTTCTGATAAGCCTCCAAGTAAAGCATTGAAAACAATCAAGCATCCCAGAAAAGTGTTAAAAATAGCCAGCGTTAACATATGTAGCCTAAGAAACAAGGTTCATGAAGTCAATAACTTGCTAGTAACAAATTACATTCATATTCTGACTAACTCTGATACTCATTTAGATAATACCTTTGATGATACAGTGGTAGCAATACAAGGTTATAACATTTACAGAAAATACAGAAATACCAATGGGGGTGGTGTTGCGGTCTATATTCAGAGCCACATTCCTGTAAAGCTTAGAGAGGATCTCATGTTAAATACTGTTGAAGTAATATGGCTACAGGTTCATCTGCCTCACCTAAAGCCCATTCTGCTATAGACCACCAAGTGCTAACAGTCAGTATCTGGATAACATGTGTGAAATGCTTGATAATAATATAATATAATATAATATGCCATTTAGCAGACACTTTTATCCAAAGCGACTTACAGTCATGTGTGCATACATTTTTGTGTATGGGTGGTCCCGGGGATCAAACCCACTACCTTAGCATTACAAGCGCCATGCTCTACCAGCTGAGCTACACAGGACCAGGTGATGTGATATCAACAGAGAGGTATATCTTCTGGGTGATTTCAATATTTACTGGATTTCATCAAGCTGCCCACTCAAGAAACATCTTCAAACTGTAACCAGTGCCTGCAACCTGGTTCAGGTTATCAATCAACCTACCAGGGTAGTTACAAACAGCACAGGAAAGAAATCAACAACATGTATTGATCACATCTTTACTAAATTTTCTTTAAAGCAGTATTCAAATCCATCGGATGTAGTGATCACAATATAGTAGCCATATCTAGGAAAGCCAAAGTTCCAAAGGCTGGGCCTAATATAGTGTATAAGAGGTCATACAATAAGTTTTGTAGTGATTCCTATGTTGTTGATGTAAAGAATATTTGTTGGTCTATGGTGTGTAATGAGGAGCAACCAGATGGTACACTTGACAAATTTATGAAATTGCTTATTCCAGTTACGAATAAGCACACACCCATGAAGTCCCCTGTAGCTCAGTTGGTAGAGCATGGCGCTTGCAACGCCAGGATTGTGGGTTCGTTTCCCATGGGGGGCCAGTATGAAAATGTATACACTCATTAACTGGATAAGAGTGTCTGCTAAATGACTAAAATGTAAGAAAATGACTGTCAAAAATGTTAAATCCCCTTGGATTGATAAGGAATTGAAAAACGATATGGTTGAGAGGGATGGCAAAAGGAATGGCAAATAAGTCCGGCTGTGCAACCGATTGGCAAAGATACTGCAAATCATGTGACTAAACTGAATAAAAAGAAGAAATTACAATATGAAACTAAGATAAACGACAAAGAATGTTGGACACTGTGTTAACAAACCTCCAAACGAGCTTCAACGCCATACAACACTCCTTCCGTAGCCTCCAACTGCTCTTAAACACTAGTAAAACTAAATGCATGCTCTTCAACCGAACGCTGCTTGCACCCGCCTGCCCGACTAGAATCACTACTCTCGGCGGCTCTGACTTAGAATATGTGGAAAACTACAAATACCTAGGTGTCTGGTTAGACCGTAAACTCTCCTTCCAGACTCACATTAAGCATCTCCAATCCAAAGTTAAAACTAGAAATCGGCTTCCTGTTTTGCAACAAAGCCTCCTTCACTCTTGCTGCCAAACATGCCCTCGTAAAACTGACTATCCTACCGATCCTTGACTTCGGCGATGTCATTTACAAAATAGCTTCCAACACTCAACTCAGCAAATTGGATGTAGTCTATCACAGTGCCATCCGTTTTGTCACCAAAGCCCCATATACTACCCACCATTGTGACCTGTACTAAAATTGTTATTTTACCCCAGTAGCCGGATGCCGCTCTGGTCTGGTGGAAGTGTCGCCGCCCTGTTGGCTCTCCACAGCCGGTCCTCTGCAGGGATCCCTTCCCTTCCCTGGTGAATGGAGTTAGCAGGATGCTCCTGGATGACTTGGCTGTTCCTGTTCTCGATCCTACCAACCAGCCATGGAGATATGTCACTTGCCGTGAAAGTCGAAAACAGCGACCTCTGGCAACGAGGGCTTCCTTGGCGAAGTTAAGCCCGGACCGGACACAGGCTAGAAACAGCTTCCCTGCCCTGGATCCAGAGGTTCCGGCACCTTCTTCCCTGGGGGCTTCCGATAACAGATCGGATCCGGAGGTACACCACATAACCAAAAGTATGTGGACACTTGCTTGTCGAATATTTCATTCCAAAATCATGGGTATTAATATGGAGTTGAAACAGGAAAGGGCCTTCCCCAAACTGTTGCCACAGTGTTGGAAGGACAGAATCGTCTAGAATGTCATTGTATGCTGTAGCGTTAAGTTGTCCCTTCACTGGAACTAAGGGGCCCGAACCATGAAAAACAGCCCCAGACCATTATTCCTCCTCCACCAAACTTTACAGCTTGCACTTTGCATTGGGGCACTTACAAAGGCCATTCTACTGCCAATGTTTGTCTATGGAGATTGCATGGCGGTGTGCTCGATTTTATACACCTGTCAGCAACGGCTGAGTTGGAATAGCCGAATCCACTAATTTGAAGTGGTGTCCACATACCTTTCTATATATAGTGTGTATATATAGTGTGTAAGTGTATATATAGTGTGTATATAGTGTGTAAGTGTATATATAGTGTGTAAGTGTATATATAGTGTATATATATAGTGTGTATATAGTGTATATATAGTGTGTATATATGTGTATATATAGTGTGTATATATGTGTATATATAGTGTGTATATATATATAGTGTGTATATATATATAGTGTGTATATAGTGTGTATATATATAGTGCGTATATATATATATAGTGCGTATATATATAGTGCGTATATATATAGTGTGTATATATATAGTGCGTGTGTATATAGTGTGTATAGTGTGTATATATATAGTGTGTATATATATAGTGTGTATATATATATATATAGTGTGTATATAGTGTGTATATATATAGTGTGTATATAGTGTGTATATAGTGTGTATATAGTGTGTATATATATAGTGTGTATATATATATATATATAGTGTGTATATAGTGTGTATATATAGTGTGTATATATATATAGTGTGTATATATATATATATATATATAGTGTGTATATAGTGTATATGCGCCTTCGTCCTCTGATCTGTCTCCGGTGGCTTCTACCTCGGGTTCAGATCCTCGGAGCCCCCCCCCCCCCATCCAACCGAGAGACGGTCTAAGAATCCGGCCCGTTCATCATCCACGACGGATACTACAGCCGGTTCGGGTTCATCATCCACGACGGATACTACAGCCGGTTCGGGTCCATCATCCACGACGGATACTACAGCTGGTTCGGGTCCATCGGGCCCCACCACCCTTTCATCATCCACGACGGATACTACAGCCGGTTCGGGTCCATCATCCACGACGGATACTACAGCCGGTTCGGGTCCATCATCCACGACGGATACTACAGCCGGTTCGGGTCCATCATCCACGACGGATACTACAGCCGGTTCGGGTCCATCATCCATTACGGATACTACAGCCGGTTCGGGTCCATCATCCATTACGGATACTACAGCTGGCTCGGATCCATCGGGCCCCACCGCCCTTCGGTCCTCGAGGGGTTTGTGAAACCACTCGAGGCGAAAGAACGGCCGGACCTCCTCAGCCTTTGCTCCAGCTGTCGTCATCAGCAGCTCTATGGTAAGAAACATCTCTGTTCCCGGGGGAAAACCCTGTGCTGCCCAGGAGCACCGGTACAGGACATTACAAGGCTGCTGCCCAGGAGCACCGGTACATGACATTACAAGGATGCTGCCCAGGAGCACCGGTACAGGACATTACAAGGCTGCTGCCCAGGAGCACCGGTACAGGACATTACAAGGCTGCTGCCCAGGAGCACCGGTACAGGACATTACAAGGATGCTTCTGACCGTTCTACGACAGCCGACGGGTGCCAACGCTGTCGTAGTTCATGTGGGGTCAAA
This sequence comes from Coregonus clupeaformis, assembly GCF_020615455.1. Lineage (NCBI taxonomy): Eukaryota > Metazoa > Chordata > Actinopteri > Salmoniformes > Salmonidae > Coregonus > Coregonus clupeaformis. The sequence goes on along the minus strand of NC_059204.1, from coordinate 890,158 downwards.
CGACATCAGGAGGGCTAGCTCGGAACTGCTGAAACTGGATTTTAAAGAACAGATTCTGAAAAATTCAAAAAAGCGGCCAATTACCTGTTGGGCCGCGGGTGTAAAATATTCAGCAGGCTACTGGCATTACACACCAGGCTAAATGATTACTGTAGCTCTGTTGGAATCACTTTTATAGATAACTTTGACACCATCTGGAAACAGAAGATACTCTACAGGAATGACGGAGTCCATCCAAATCAAAAGTTAGTGCTAAATGCAAACAAAATGCATGCTTTTTTTCTAGGTCCCATACCGCAGATTTAAATGAATTTGTAAAGACTAGTTTGAACGGTACACAAATTGAGCGAGGTCCTTCCTACAAATATCTTGGTATCTGGTTTGATGACAAACTGTCATTTAAAAAACATGTCACTGAGCACAGAAGCAAAGCATGTCTGACTTTTGTTAATACAGTTTCTCGCTCTCTCCCCCGCCTCTCTCCCCCGCCTCTCTGCCCCGCCTCTCTCCCCCGCCTCTCTCCCCTGCCTCTCTCCCCCGCCTCTCTCCCTCGCCTCTCTCCCCGTCTCTCTCCCCCCGCCTCTCTCCCCCGCCTCTCTCCCCCGCCTCTCTCCCCCGTCTCTCTCCCCCGTCTCTCTCCCCGCCTCTCTCCCCCGCCTCTCTCCCCCGCCTCTCTCCCCCGCCTCTCTCCCCCGTCTCTCTCCCCCGCCTCTCTCCCCCGCCTCTCTCCCCCGCCTCTCTCCCCCGCCTCTTTCTGTCGGATGCATGGGCCTCATAGCCTAAACCTTTTCATTATTTTACGGACACGCCTTTAACCATCTTGTGTCTAGCGGTTTTTAAAAATGTAGGCTATATTCCTTTGTCTCTACATTCAATATGAATATGACTGAAGGCTGTCATTGTTTTATGCATGGCTTTCTCCCGATCAAACAATGAATTACTCTAACAGAGTTCCATCTGAAAAAGTGATTTGAATAGCCTAAAAACGTGAGGTATCCAGAGGACTAATAATGAGAACAAACAATATCAATAGCCTATAGAAAACTATGACCAGTTTAAAGGAGTTTATTTTACAACTTGATGTGAGATGGTTCCTCACCCTGAAAGTAGTCTATGGGCCAGGAGAAACGGAGAAACTGGAATCCATGGTTCAGTTCTTTAAACAGCCACTACAACCTCCAGCTAACTACCCACCGTAATCTAACAATCAATGGAAGTGATGGGGGCATGTGAGCATGTTTTTCTATTTTATTTTTTATGGCCAAATTACCTTTAAGTAACATCAAAGCAAATATGAAGTTGATTTCAGATGATTTAGACATTATTATTTGATTAAGCCTATAATAATATTTAAGACCAGTTAAAGTTATCAACAGTATCTTATTTCCAAAAGATTCTAATAGCCTAAGAAGGTGTTGTCCTAAAGTTGCCGCTTTAAAAAAGACTACGAATGAAAGTGGGAGTCTATAGGTGCTAGGCATTGGCTATTCTCAAATCACAGCTTTATGAGAGAGAGAACAAACAATTTTAGGAGAGGATGAGGCAAATACAGTTCTGAAGACACTTTGCTGCTGACCATGATTTATAACCACAACGGTAAGACAGCCCTTCCTCATCACCAGACACCAGCCCTTCCTCATCACCAGACACCTGCCCTTCCTCATCACCAGACACCTGTTCTTCCTCATCACCAGACACCTGCCCTTCCTCATCACCAGACACCTGTTCTTCCTCATCACCAGACACCTGTTCCATGCTGAAGCTCCACCAGAAAGGAATATTACAAAACATTTGCCTCCACTTCAGTTTAGCCTCTGCCCAGGATTTCAACAACATTATCTTTCCTCATGATCCTTTTTTTTCACTTGAGTCATTTCCTATTAAGGTATCTTAACTATGACAACTGGGTACTTTTTACACCTCTGCCAACACAACCACCACACAACACAACCACCACACAACACAACACAACCGCCACACAACACAACCACCACACAACACAACACAACACAACCGCCACACAACAGAACACAACCGCCACACAACACAACACAACCACCACACAACACAACACAACCGCCACACAACACAACCACCACACAACACAACACAACCACCACACAACAGAACACAACCGCCACACAACACAACCACCACACAACCGCCACACAACACAACACAACCGGCACACAACACAACACAACCGGCACACAACACAACACAACCGGCACACAACACAACACAACCGGCACACAACACAACACAACCGGCACACAACACAACCGGCACACAACAGCCACACAACACAACACAACCACCACACAACTCAACCATCACACAACACAGGTCAGAGACTCACGTATCTGGTTGGCTCCTCCAGGTTCTGGTCGTTCATGTGGGCGGGGACAGTTTGAGTAGCCAATGGGCCGTCAGCGTACGGCTGGGGCAGCTGCCCTCTGAACTCTGATTGGATGAACTGCAGCTGCCAGCTGAAGAGAGGGAGGAGTCACACACTGGCATTCTAAAACAACGCAATCAAGAACACTCAGAAACCTAAAGCCTTGTGGGAAGCTGCTATAGACAACCAAGTGCTAACAGTCAGTATCTGGATAACATGTGTGAAATGCTTGATAATGTATGTGATATCGAGAGAGAGAGAGAGAGAGGGAGGGAGAGGAGAGAGCGATAGAGAGAGAGACAGAGACAGAGACAGAGACAGAGAGAGACAGAGAGAGACAGAGAGAGAGAGAGAGAGAGAGAGAGAGAGAGAGAGAGAGAGAGAGAGAGAGAGAGAGAGAGAGAGAGAGAGAGAGAGAGAGAGAGAGAGAGAGAGAGAGAGAGAGAGAGAGAGAGAGAGAGAGAGAGAGAGAGAGAGAGAGAGACTGACTTGTTGGGCAGCAGAAAGCTGGAGGGGAACCGGTACCACTCTTTCCCAACGCACACACTGACGGGCCGGCCCTTTGGGACCGTGTGGAGAGACGGGTCCCGGGAGATACGGTGGAACTCTGGGTACAGGTCCAGTGGCGCGTGGTAGCCTGTTGGGATACACACATATAAAACTAGCATACAGTACCAGTCAAAAGTTTGGACACACCTACTGATTCAAGGGTTTTTCTTTATTTTTGCTATTTTCTACATTGTAGAATAATAGTGAAGACATCAAAACTATTAAATAACACACATGGAATCATGTAGTAACCAAAAAAGTGTTAAACAAATCAAAATATATTTCATATTTGAGATTCTTCAAATAGCCACCCTTTGCCTTGATGACAGCTTTGCACACTCTTGGCATTCCCTCAACCAGCTTCATGAGGTAGTCACCTGGAATGCATTTCAATTAACAGGTGTGCCTTCTTAAAAGTTAATTTGTGGAATTTCTTTCCTTTTTAATGCGTTTTTTCCAATCAGTTGTGTTGTGACAAGGTAGGGGGGGTATACAGAAGATAGCCCTATTTGGTAAAATACCAAGTCCATATTATGGCAAGAACAGCTCAAATAAACAAAGAGAAACGACAGTCCATCATTACTTTAAGACATGAAGGTCAGTCAATACGGAACATTTCAAGAACTTTTAAAGTTTCTTCAAGTGCAGTCGCAAAAACCATCAAGCGCTATGATGAAACTGGCTCTCATGAGGACCACCACAGGAAAGGAAGACCCAGAGTTACCTCTGCTGCAGAGGATAAGTTCATTAGTTACCAGCCTCAGAAATTGCAGCCCAAATAAATGCTTCACGGAGTTCAAGTAACAGACACATCTCAACATCAACTGTTCAGAGGAGACCTCGTGAATCAGGCCTTCATGGTCGAATTGCTGCAAAGAAACCACTACTAAAGGACACCAATAAGAAGAAGAGACCTGCTTGGGCCAAGAAACACGAGCAATGGACATTAGACAGGTGGAAATCTGTCCTTTGGTCTGATGAGTCCAAATTGAAGATTTTTGGTTCCAACTCCGTGTCTTTGTGAGACGCAGAGTTGGTGAACGGATGATCGCCGCATGTGTGGATCCCACCGTAAAGCTTCTGTGAAGGGAGCTGTGAGGCGTCTGATTCTCAAACTAGACACTCTAATGTATTTGTCCTCTTGCTCAGTTATGCACCGGGGCCTCCCACTCCTCTTTCTATTCTGGTTAGAGACAGTTTGCCAGGGAGTAGTACATAGTGTTTTACGAGATCTTCAGTTTCTTGGCAATTTCTCGCATGGAATAGCCTTCATTTCTCAGAACAAGAATAGACTGACGAGTTTCAGAATAAAGTTATTTGTTTCTGGCCATTTTGAGCCTGTAATCGAACCCACAATTTCTGATGCTCCAGATACTCAACTAGTCTCAAGAAGGCCAGTTTTCAGCTGTGCTAACATAATTGCAAAAGGGTTTTCTAACGATCAATTAGCCTTTTACATTTTACATTTTAGTCATTTAGCAGACGCTCTTATCCAGAGAGCGTGAGTGCATACATTTTTTTATTTTTTTTCATACTGGTCCCCCGTGGGAAATGAACCCACAACCCTGGCGTTGCAAACGCCATGATCTACCAATTGAGCTACACGGGACTATAAATGATAAACTTTTAAAATGATAAACTTGGATTAGCAAACACAACGTGCCATTGGAACACAGGACTGATGGTTGCTGATAATGGGCCTCTGTACGCCTATGTAGATATTCCATAAAAAAATCAGCAATTTCCAGCTACAATAGCCATTTACAACATTAACAAATGTCTACACTGTATTTCTGATCAATTTGATGTTATTTTAATGAAGAAAAAAATTGCTTTTCTTTCAAAAACAAGGACATTTCTAAGTGACCCCAAACTTTTGAATGGTAGTGTGTGTATATATATATATATATATACACAGTGAGGGAAAAAAGTATTTGATCCCCTGCTGATTTTGTACGTTTGCCCACTGACAAAGAAATGATCAGTCTATAATTTTAATGGTAGGTTTATTTGAACAGTGAGAGACAGAATAACAACAAAATCCAGAAAAACGCATGTCAAAAATGTTATAAATTGATTTGCATTTTAATGAGGGAAATAAGTATTTGACCCCTCTGCACAACATGACTTAGTACTTGGTGGCAAAACCCTTGTTGGCAATCACAGAGGTCAGATGTTTCTTGTAGTTGGCCACCAGGTTTGCACAAATCTCAGAAGTGATTTTGTCTTTGCAGATCTTCTCCAAGTCATTAAGGTTTCGAGGCTGACGTTTGGCAACTCGAACCTTGAGCTCCCTCCACAGATTTTCTATGGGATTAAGGTCTGGAGACTGGCTAGGCCACTCCAGGACCTTAATGTGCTTCTTCTTGAGCCACTCCTTTGTTGCCTTGGCTGTGTGTTTTGGGTCATTGTCATGCTGAAATACCCATCCACGACCCATTTTCAATGCCCTGGCTGAGGGAAGGAGGTTCTCACCCAAGATTTGACGGTACATGGCCCCGTCCATCGTCCCTTTGATGCGGTGAAGTTGTCCTGTCCCCTTAGCAGAAAAACACCCCCAAAGCATAATGTTTCCACCTCCATGTTTGATGGTGGGGATGGTGTTCTTGGGGTCATAGGCAGCATTCCTCCTCCTCCAAACACGGCGAGTTGAGTTGATGCCAAAGAGCTCGATTTTGGTCTCATCTGACCACAACACTTTCACCCAGTTCTCCTCTGAATCATTCAGATGTTCATTGGCAAACTTCAGACGGGCCTGTATATGTGCTTTCTTGAGCAGGGGGACCTTGCGGGCGCTGTAGGATTTCAGTCCTTCACGGCGTAGTGTGTTACCAATTGTTTTCTTGGTGACTATGGTCCCAGCTGCCTTGAGATCATTGACAAGATCCTCCTGTGTAGTTCTGGGATGATTCCTCACCGTTCTCATGATCATTGCAACTCCACAAGGTGAGATCTTGCATGGAGCCCCAGGCCAAGGGAGATTGACAGTTATTTTGTGTTTCTTCCATTTGCGAATAATCGCACCAACTGTTGTCACCTTCTCACCAAGCTGCTTGGCGATGGTCTTGTAGCCCATTCCATCCTTGTGTAGGTCTACAATCTACAATCTTGTCCCTGACATCCTTGGAGAGCTCTTTAGTCTTGGCCATGGTGGAGAGTTTGGAATCTGATTGATTGATTACTTCTGTGGACAGGTGTCTTTTATACAGGTAACAAACTGAGATTAGGAGCACTCCCTTTAAGAGTGTGCTCCTAATCTCAGCTTGTTACCTGTCTAAAAGACACCTGGGAGCCAGAAATCTTTTTGATTGAGAGGGGGTCAAATACTTAATATTTCCCTCATTAAAATGCAAATCAATTTATAACATTATTGACATGCGTTTTTCTGGATTTTTTTGTTGTTATTCTGTCTCTCACTGTTCAAATAAACCTACCATTAAAATTATAGACTGATCATTTCTTTGTCAGTGGGCAAACGTACAAAATCAGCAGGGGATCAAATACTTTTTTGTTTATATATATACACACACACAAACAGTTAAGATTCCATTAGTTTGGAAAACACGACCCTAGTGACTAGGTAACAGGGACTAGGCAACAGGAACTAGGCAACAGGGACTAGGCAACAGGGACTAGGCAACAGGGACTAGGCAACAGGGACTAGGGTTTGGTTTCAATGAGGGACTCTTTAGGCATAGAGGAACTACGTCAGAACGTCGCAATTCAAAACCAAAGTTAGCAAAACATTTGGTTTTAGTTAAGGTAGTTGATGAAAACTAGCCACTTGCGCTCATTATAATCATCTTGCTAGCTACTATTTTGTATTTCATTCAAATCAAATCACATGTATTGGTCACATACACATGGTTAGCAGATGTTAGTATGAAAAATGTCTGCACTCACTAACTGTAAGTCGCTCTGGATAAGAGCGTCTGCTAAATGACTAAAATGTAAAATGTTATTGCGAGCATAGCGAAATTCTTGTGCTTCTAGTTCTGACAGTGCAGCAATATCTAGCAAGTAATATCTAACAGTTCCACAACAAATACCTAATACACACAAATCTAAGTAAAGGAATGGAATAACAATATATAAATATATGGATGATGTCATTATCAGAGCAGCATAGGCTAAGATGCAATAGATAGTATAGAATACAGTATATACAGTTGAAGTCGGAAGTTTACATACACCTTAGCCAAATACATTTAAACTCAGTTTTTCACAATTCCTGACATTTAATCCTAGTAAAAATGTCTTAGGTCAGTTAGGATCACCACTTTATTCTAAGAATGTGAAATGTCAGAATAATAGTAGAGAGAATGATTTATTTCAGCTTTTATTTCTTTCATCACATTCCCAGTGGGTCAGAAGTTTACATACACTCAATTAGTATTCGGTAGCATTGCCTTTAAATTGTTTAACTTGGGTCAAACGTTTCAGGTAGCCTTCCACAAGCTTCCAACAATAAGTTGGTTGAATTTTGGCCCATTCCTCCTGACAGAGCTGGTGTAACTGAGTCAGGTTTGCTCGCACACGCTTTTTCAGTTCTGCCCATACATTTTCTATAGGCTTGAGGTCAGGGCTTTGTGATGGCCACTCCAATACCTTGACATGGTTGTCCTTAAGCCATTTTGCCACAACTTTGGAAGTATGCTTGGGGTCATTGTCCATTTGGAAGACCCATTTGCGACCAAGCTTTAACCTCCTGACTGATGTCTTGAGCTGTTGCTTCAATATATCAACATACATTTTCCTTCCTCATGATGCCATCTATTTTGTGAAGTGCACCAGTCCCTCCTGCAGCAAAACACCCCCACAGCATGATGCTGCCACCCCCGTGCTTCACGGTTGGGATGGTGTTCTTTGGCCTGCAAGCAACCCCCTTTTTCCTCCAAACATAACGATGGTCATTATGGCCAAACAGTTCTATTTTTGTTTAATCAGACCAGAGGACATTTCTCCAAAAAGTACGATCTTTGTCCCCATGTGCAGTTGCAAACCGTAGTCTGGCTTTTTTATGGCGGTTTTAGAGCAGTGGCCTCTTCCTTGCTGAACGGCATTTCAGTTTATGTCGATATTAGACTCGTTTTACTGTGTATATAGATACTTTTGTACCTGTTTCCTCCAGCATCTTCACAAGGTCCTTTGTTGTTGTTCTGGGATTGATTTGCACTTTTCGCACCAAAGTACGTTCATCTCTAGGAGACAGAAAGCGTCTCCTTCCTGAGTGGTATGACGGCTGCGTGGTCCCATGGTGTTTATACTTGCGTACTATTGTTTGTACAGATGAACGTGGTACCTTCAGGCGTTTGAAAATTGCTCCCAAGGATGAACCAGACTTGTGGAGTTCAACAATTTTTTCTGAGGTCTTGGCTGATTTCTTTTGATTTTCCCATGATGTCAAGCAAAGAGGCACTGAGTTTGAAGGTAGTCCTTGAAATACATCTACAGGTACACCTCCAATTGACTCAAATTATGTCAATTAGCCTATCAGAAGCTTCTAAAGTCATGACATTATTTTCTGGAATTTTCCAAGCTGTTTAAAGGCACAGTCAACTTAGTGTATGTAAACTTCTGACCCACTGGAATTGTGATACAGTGAATTATAAGTGAAATAATCTGTCTGTAAACAATTGTTGGAAAAATGACTTGTGTCATGCACAAAGTAGATGTCCTAACCGACTTGCCAAAACTATAGTTTGTTAAGAAGTTTGTGGAGTGGTTGAAAAACGAGTTTTAATGACTCCAACCTAAGTGTATGTAAACTTCCGACATCAACTGTATGTGTCTGTGGTGTGTCTATGGTGTGTCGTGTGGGTGGACCTCTGAACAGGGCTGACAGGTGTCTGTGGTGTGTCTGTGGTGTGTCTGTGGTGTGTCTGTGGTGTGTCTGTGGTGTGTCTGTGGTGTGTCTGTGGTGCGCGGTATGAGTGGACCTCTGAACAGGGCTACTGATCTTGACAGGTGTCTGTGGTGTGTCTGTGGTGTGTCTGTGGTGTGTCTGTGGCGTGTCTGTGGTGTGTCTGTGGTGTGTCTGTGGTGCGCGGTGTGGGTGGACCTCTGAACAGGGCTACTGATCTTGACAGGTGTCTGTGGTGTGTCTGTGGTGTGTCTGTGGTGTGTCTGTGGCGTGTCTGTGGTGTGTCTGTGGTGTGTCTGTGGTGCGCGGTGTGGGTGGACCTCTGAACAGGGCTACTGATCTTGACAGAGAGAGCAGAGCGAAGAGGATCAGTGTTCCCAGAGCCAGCCAGTTAGACGACACCGTGTAGTGTTCTAGACGATACCGCTGGAACAGGAAGTGGTAACACTTCTACAAAACACAACACAGGTAACACTTCATCAATACACAGGAAACATATGTCTTTATCCATTGTCTTATGTCAGATAGTCTGCATTGATCTGCCTTGTAACTCGCAAATACTCATGGGATAGATGAAAAGTAGTTATGCTACAATACACTGTCACAACATCACCAAGGTGACATCATCTAATGAACCCCCTTTCATCCTCAAAAGAGTCAGAGTTAATCTGACCAAAAACTATAAATATGTAGTAATATTGACGTTTTCTTCCTGAGCAAGTCTTAACTACCTAATTCTACATCTAGCTAAAGAGTATTGTGGTTGTAGAATCAGTATTCATAAAATTCAAAATGCTCCCCAAAAAATGTATCAAGTTACACGATTTGGCAGACAGGCTCCTGGCGCTACTTGTCGGAAGACAATTTATCAGCAAACTATGTGTCTGTCTGTGTGTGTGTGTGTGTGTGTGTGTCTGTCTGTGTGTGTGTCTGTGTGTGTGTGTGTGTGTGTGTGTGTGTGTCTGTGTGTGTGTGTGTGTCTATGTGTGTGTGTGTGTGTGTGTGTGTGTGTGTGTGTCTGTGCGTGTGTGTGTGTGTGTGTGTGTGTGTGTGTGTGTGTGTGTGTGTGTGTGTGTGTGTGTGTGTGTGTACCTGTAGTGAAGACAGTGCTACAGCCCCCGCCAGACAGATGAGAGGGTAGATGGGGAACAGGAAGCGTTCCTCTTTATGAGGTCTGGTGAAGAACACCAGCATCCACAGATACATAGGAGACAGAGTCAACCAGTATGGTCTTCCCAGGTTCTGCACTGTAAAACACACACACTGTTAGAGCCATTTTGTATGAGTAAAGAAAATGTATTGGAAATGTGGTTTATTTATTATTGAATACACAATACCAGTCAAAAGTTTGGACACACCTACTCATTCAAGGGTTTTTCTTTATTTTTAAAATTTTCTACATTGTAGAATAATAGTGAATAAGTCAAAACTATGAAATAACACACATGGAATCATGTAGTAACCAAAAAAGTGTTAAACAAATATTTTATATTTGAGATTCTTCAAAGTAGCCACCCTTTGCCTTGATGACAGCTTTACACACTCTTGGCATTCTCTCAACCAGCTTCATGAGTTAGTCACCTGGAATGCATTTCAATTAACAGGTGTGCCTTGTTGAAATATATCTCTCTGGAAGACTGAAACAGGTTTCCCGCAAGAATTTCCCTGTATTTAGCGCCATTCCATTATTCTTTCAATTCTGACCAGTTTCCCAGTCCCTGCCGATGAAAAACATCCCCAAAGCATGATGCTGCCACCACCATGCTTCACTGTGGGGATGGTGTTCTTGGGGTGATGAGAGGTGTTGGGTTTGTGCCAGACATAGCGTTTTCCTTGATGGCCAAAAAGCTACATTTTAGTCTCATCTGACCAGAGTACCTTCTTCCATATGTTTGGGGAGTCTCCCACATGGCTTTTGGCGAACACCAAATGTGTTTGCTTATTTTGTCTTTAAGCACTTTTTTTTTTTTTTTTTGGCCAGTGTACGGCTTAAAGTGGTCCTATGGACAGATACTCCAATCTCCGCTGTGGAGCTTTGCAGCTCCTTCAGGGTTATATTTGGTCTCTTTGTTGCCTCTCTGATTAATGCCCTCCTTGCCTGGTCTGTGAGTTTTGGTGGGCGGCCCTCTCTTGGCAGGTTTGTTGTGGTGCCATATTCTTTCAATTTTTTAATAATGGATTTAATGGTGCTCCGTGGGATGTTCAAAGTTTCAGATATTTTTTATAACCGAACCCTGATCTGTACTTCTCCACAACTTGACCTGTTTGGAGAGCTCCTTGGTCTTCATGGTGCCGCTTGCTTGGTGGAACGCCTTGCTTAGTGGTGTTGCAGACTGATATTACGTATTTTATACAGGATTAGTTCATGTTTGATATTGTGAGCTGCATAGGATTTGGAGGATGAGGACATTCCATGTATTTATTTATGTCTCTGATGGGGGCATGCATGCCAAGATAGCTGGGGGGGCCACTGGTGCTAATCCTGGAAGGAGTACATGATGGAATAACACAATACCATATAGGGTGATACTATTGTGGTGAGGAGTGACACTCAATAATGGTTGGCAACTGTTGGATAGAATTAGCTTGCAAAGCAGTATATGAACTGAGATATTTTGTATGCCTTTCATTCAAATGACAATAGGCTACTCATGTGCAGCTTGTCATGTTGAATCCGGTACCGCAATATTAAATACTTTGCATCAACTCTTCATGTAAGTGTTTAAGTATCTTCTTGCTGAATTACTTGATGCCAGATAAACTCATTATAACACAGGCTCTGGAGCCTTTCAGAACAGGTGTATATATACACTGAGATCATGTCACAGATCATGTGACAGATTGCACACAGGTGGACTTTATTTAACTATTTATGTGACTTCTGAAGGTAATTGGTTGCACCAGATCTTATTTAGGGGCTTCATAGTAAAGGGGGTGAATACATATGCACGCAACAGTTTTCTGTTATTTATCTTTTAGAAGTTATTTTTTTTCATTCCACTTCACCAATTTGGACTATTTTGTGTATGTCCATTACATGAAATCCAAATAAAAATCAATTTAAATTACAGGTTGTAATGCAACAAAATAGGACAAATGCCAAGGGGGATGAATCCTTTTGCAAGGCACTGTGTGTGACTGTTAGGAGCATGTCACTGCTAAACTAATAAACTGATTTGATAATTTAATTTCTAAGTAATACATATAATTTAATTGCAACATTAACTTCTCATCTCTGGAACCAAACCTGTATACTGTGTGTGTATGTGTGTGTGTATCTACAGTGGGGAGAACAAGTATTTGATACACTGCCGATTTTGCAGGTTTTCCTACTTACAAAGCATGTAGAGGTCTGTAATTTTTTATCATAGGTACACTTCAACTGTGAGAGATGGAATCTAAAACAAAAATCCAGAAAATCACATTGTATGATTTTTAAGTAATTAATTTGCATTTTATTGCATGACATAAGTATTTGATCACCTACCAACCAGTAAGAATTCCGGCTCTCACAGACCTGTTAGTTTTTCTTTAAGAAGCCCTCCTGTTCTCCACTCATTACCTCTATTAACTGCACCTGTTTGAACTCGTTACCTGTATAAAAGACACCTGTCCACACACTCAATCAAACAGACTCCAACCTCTCCACAATGGCCAAGACCAGAGAGCTGTGTAAGGACATCAGGGATAAAATTGTAGACCTGCACAAGGCTGGGATGGGCTACAGGACAATAGGCAAGCAGCTTGGTGAGAAGGCAACAACTGTTGGCGCAATTATTAGAAAATGGAAGAAGTTCAAGATGACGGTCAATCACCCTCGGTCTGGGGCTCCATGCAAGATCTCACCTCGTGGGGCATCAATGATCATGAGGAAGGTGAGGGATCAGCCCAGAACTACACGGCAGGACCTGGTCAATGACCTGAAGAGAGCTGGGACCACAGTCTCAAAGAAAACCATTAGTAACACACTACACCGTCATGGATTAAAATCCTGCAGCACACGCAAGGTCCCCCTGCTCAAGCCAGCGCATTAGTTGATCAGGCTGTTGGAGGGTGAGGTCGTCGGGTGAGGTCGTCGGGTGAGGTCGTCGGGTAAGCTTGGCTTTATACATAGTTTGGGCTTTGTCGAGTAAGGCTTAAACTATGTATTTAGATTGTAGTTAGGTATTGTAGGTAGTTATCGTGGGTTGTTGTATGTAATTATTGTAGGTTAGTATTGTATTCGGCTGAGCCCGGTGTAGCACGAAGCTAGCTGGCTAACCCACTACCTAGCGGGTAGCTACTGGCAACTATTAGCAACGGTATAGTTGTTTCACGCCTGAGAGTGCCTGTAATTACGCCAGCTGGCTGCCTACAATAATTACATACAATATTTGCCTACCATTCAGCTGTTTTCTAACCTCATTGTCTGAACCGTTAACGTTAGGTAGTAAGTGGCTACTGTGCTTGAAATTTAGCTAGCTTGTTGCTACCTGGATAGCAACTAGTAAACAATAGCTGGAACGACCTAGCGAACAGACGCGAACTGGCTGAGTCAATTCAGTGGCTAGCTTTGCACTTGGCTAGCTAACAGTAGCTGCTAGGGGTAAGTTATAACCTACATTTGTGTTTTATTTTTACATATTGGTAGCTAGAGTCGTTCAGGGAATTCAGGACATGGGTGACTAGTTAACGTTAGTTTTGCTCTCTCTGTGTGCTCGTGCCGTGAAAGGAGGGGTTTCTTCTTTGTCTGAAAGCAATGGCTAGCTAGTATGCTAACTATTCTAGCTAACTAACTGGTAGAATAAGCTGACGACGGACTCGCTCAAGCTGTCGGGACTAACACACAACGTTAGACACGGACACGAACGATCTGCTTGGCGTGTTGACACACTGGTGGTTTGTTGTGGCCGAGTATTGGTGCTAAACCGTGTTGTTGGAGTCCGGCATGCTAGCTGGCTGTGGCGTCTTATGACTAGGTGCCCTGGACGATTTTCACGGAAGAATACTGTACCTAGTTAGCTAGCTGAATAAACTAAGTTAGTCTATTCCTAGAAAACATTGAACCGCTGTAGTTTACAACAATTATAGTTTCTGAGGTGGAAGTTGGGAGAGTTATATTTGGGGGTTGTAGTGAGGGAGGCCCCGCTCTCTCCTTTCCCAGATGTTTAGTTCATTTCATTCCGATCTCCTTTGCATTATTGTAGCCATTTTCTGCAGCCTGTCAACTATGCCTCTGCCTATCCCTGTTCTCTCCTCTCCGCACAGGCTATACAAACGCCTCACACCGCGTGGCTGCTGCCTCTCTAACCTGGTGGTCCCTGCACGCACCACACACCTGGAGTTCCAGGTCTCAGGCAGCCTCTGGAACTGCTGTTCTGCTGCCAACAAGGCAGAGTTCATCTCAGCCTATGCTACCCTCCAGTCCCTCGACTTCTTGGCGCTGACGGAAACATGGATTACGACTGAAAACACTGCTACTCCTACTGCTCCCTCCTCGTCTGACCATGTGTTCTCGCATACCCCGAGAGCATCTGGTCAGCGGGGTGGTGGCACAGGAATCCTCATCTCTCCCAAATGGACATTCTCAATTTTTCCCCTGACCCATTTGTCTATCTCCTCATTTGAATTCCATGCTGTCACAGTCACTAGCCCATTTAAGCTTAATATCCTTGTCATCTATCGCCCTCCAGGTTCCCTTGGAGAGTTCATCAATGAGCTTGACGCCTTGATAAGTTCCTTTCCTGAGGATGGCTCACCCCTCACAGTTCTGGGGGACTTCAACCTCCCTACGTCTACCTTTGACTCATTTCTCTCTGCCTCCTTCTTTCCACTCCTCTCCTCTTTTGACCTCACCCTCTCACCGTCCCCCCCTACTCACAAGGCAGGCAATACGCTTGACCTCATCTTTACTAGATGCTGTTCTTCTACTAATCTCACTGCAACTCCCCTCCATGTCTCCGACCACTACTTTGTATCCTTTTCGCTCTCGCTCTCCTCCAACACTACTCACTCTGCCCCTACTCAGATGGTAATGCGCCGTCGCAACCTTCGCTCTCTCTCCCGCTACTCTCTCCTCTTCCATCCTATCATCTCTTCCCTCTGCTCAATCCTTCTCCCTCCAATCTCCTGATTCTGCCTCCTCAACCCTCCTCTCCTCCCTTTCTGCATCCTTTGACTCTCTATGTCCCCTATCCTCCCGGCCGGCTCGGTCCTCCCCTCCAGCTCCGTGGCTTGATGACTCATTGCAAGCTCACAGAACAGGGCTCCGGGCAGCCGAGCGGAAATGGAGGAAAACTAGACTCCCTGCGGACCTGGCATCTTTTCACTCCCTCCTCTCTACATTTTCTTCATCTGTTTCTGCTGCTAAGGCCACTTTCTACCACTCTAAATTCCAAGCATCTGCCTCTAACCCTAGGAAGCTCTTTGCCACCTTCTCCTCCCTGCTGAATCCTCCTCCCCCCCCTCCTCCCTCAACCATTTTGAAAAGAAGGTTGACGACATCCGATCCTCGTTTGTTAAGTCAAATGACACTGCTGGTCCTGCTCACACTGCCCTACCCTATGCTTTGACTTCTTTCTCCCCTCTCTCTCCAGATATAATCTTGCGACTTGTGACGGCCGGCCGCCCAACAACCTGCCCGCTTGACTCTATCCCCTCCTCTCTTCTCCAGACCATCTCCGGTGACCTTCTCCCTTACCTCACCTCGCTGATCAACGCATCCTTGACCGCTGGCTATGTCCCTTCTGTCTTCAAGAGAGCGAGAGTTGCACCCCTTCTCAAAAAACCAACACTCGATCCCTCTGATGTCAACAACTACAGACCAGTATCCCTTCTTTCTTTTCTCTCCAAAACTATTGAGCATGCCGTCTTTAGCCAACTATCTTGCTATCTCTCTCAGAATGACCATCTTGATCCAAACCAGTCAGGTTTCAAGACTGGTCATTCAACTGAGACTGCTCTTCTCTGTGTCACGGAGGCTCTCCGCACTGCTAAAGCTAACTCTCTCTCCTCTGCTCTTGTCCTTCTAGACCTGTCTGCTGCCTTTGATACTGTGAACCATCAGATCCTCCTCTCCACCCTCTCCGAGCTGGGCATCTCCGGCGCGGCTCACTCTTGGATTGCGTCCTACCTGACCGGTCGCTCCTACCAAGTGGCGTGGCGAGAAGCTGTCTCCGCACCACGTGCTCTCACCACTGGTGTCCCCCAGGGCTCAGTTCTAGGCCCTCTCCTATTCTCGCTATACACCAAGTCACTTGGCTCTGTCATATCCTCACATGGCCTCTCCTATCATTGCTACGCAGACGACACACAACTAATCTTCTCCTTTCCCCTTCTGATAACCAGGTGGCGAATCGCATCTCTGCATGTCTGGCAGACATATCAGTATGGATGACGGATCACCACCTCAAGCTGAACCCTGGCAAGACGGAGCTGCTCTTCCTCCCGGGGAAGGACTGCCCGTTCCATGATCTCGCCATCACGGTTGACAACTCCGTTGTGTCCTCCTCCCAGAGTGCAAAGAGCCTTGGCGTGACCCTGGACAACACCCTGTCGTTCTCCGCTAACATCAAGGCGGTGACCCGATCCTGTAGGTTCATGCTCTACAACATTCGGAGAGTACGACCCTGCCTTACACAGGAAGCGGCACAGGTCCTAATCCAGGCACTTGTCATCTCCCGTCTGGATTACTGCAACTCGCTGTTGGCTGGGCTCCCTGCCTGTGCCATTAAACCCCTACAACTCATCCAGAATGCCACAGCCCGTCTGGTGTTCAACCTTCCCAAGTTCTCTCACGTCACCCCGCTCCTCCGCACACTACACTGGCTTCCAGTTGAAGCTCGCATCTGCTACAAGACCATGGTGCTTGCCTACGGAGCTGTGAGGGGAACGGCACCTCCGTACCTTCAGGCTCTGATCAGTCCCTACACCCAAACGAGGGCATTGCGTTCATCCACCTCTGGCCTGCTGGCTCCCCTACCTCTGCTGAAGCACAGTTCCCGCTCAGCCCAGTCAAAACTGTTCGCTGCTCTGGCACCCCAATGGTGGAACAAGCTCCCTCACGACGCCAGGACAGCGGAGTCACTCAACACCTTCAGGAGACACTTGAAACCCCACCTCTTTAAGGAACACCTGGGATAGGATAAAGTAATCCTTCTAACCCCCCCCAAAAAAAAAAAAAAAAAGTGTAAATTGTAAAGTGGTTATCCCACATAAGGTGAATGCACCAATTTGTAAGTCGCTCTGGATAAGAGCGTCTGCTAAATGACGTAAATGTAAATGTAATGTCCAGGCCCGTCTGAAGTTTGCCAATGACCATCTGGATGATCCAGAGGAGGAATGGGAGAAGGTCATGTGGTCTGATGAGACAAAAATATAGCTTTTTGGTCTAAACTCCACTCGCCGTGTTTGGAGGAAGAAGAAGGATGAGTACAACCCCAAGAACACCATCCCAACCGTGAAGCATGGAGGTGGAAACATCATTCTTTGGGGATGCTTTTCTGCAAAGAGGACAGGACGACTGCACCGTATTGAGGGGAGGATGGATGGGGCCATGTATCGCGAGATCTTGGCCAACAACCTCCTTCCCTCAGTAAGAGCATTGAAGATGGGTCGTGGCTGGGTCTTCAAGCATGACAACGACCCGAAACACACAGCCGGGGCAACTAAGGAGTGGCTCCGTAAGAAGCATCTCAAGGTCCTGGAGTGGCCTAGCCAGTCTCCAGACCTGAACCCAATAGAAAATCTTTGGAGGGAGCTGAAAGTCCGTATTGCCCAGCGACAGCCCCGAAACCTGAAGGATCTGGAGAAGGTATGGAGCAGTGGGCCAAAATCCCTGCTGCAGTGTCTGCAAACCTGGTCAAGACCTACAGGAAACGTATGATCTCTGTAATTGCAAACAAAGGTTTCTGTACCAAATATTAAGTTCTGCTTTTCTGATGTATCAAATACTTATGTCATGCAATAAAATGCAAAATAATTACTTAAAAATCATACAATGTGATTTTCTTGTTTTAGATTCCGTCTCTCACAGTTGAAGTGTACGTATGATAAAAATTACAGACCTCTACATGCTTTGTAAGTAGGAAAACCTGCAAAATCAGCAGTGTATCAAATACTTGTTCTCCCCACTGTATGTGTATGTGTGTGCGTATGTGTATGCGTGTGTGCGCGTGTTACCATTGAAGCGCTGTAGTAGGGTCTCCATCAGAGTGGTGAGAGGCAGAGACAGCAGCGCCAAGACAAACACCACATTGAAGTTCAGGAAACCATTTTTAAAGTAGAACGGCCACGGCTCTGTACCTAAACACATAATACACAACGCCACACAGTGTTAGATCAATGTCAAGATACAAAACACAGTATAAAGTCAATCATAAACTGTAAACATGTAGTCATGTTTCATGCTAAACATTGTAAATAGCTTTGCACAAGCCTTAGCTTTTGCGACCAGAACGGCTCATATGAGCAGGAGCATCTTCTGTTTCTGTAGTGTGAGGCAGCTTGATGTACAAGTACAGCCCCTGGACAGGCGGCTAATATTCTTTGGGATTTTGGCAATGAGGCCCTTTTTCCCCTTTCCAGAATCAGGTGAACTCATGGATACCATTTGTATGTCTCTGTGTCCAGTATGAAGGAAGTTAGAGGTAGTTTCATGAGCCAATGCTAACTAGCGTTAGCGCAATGACTGGAAGTCTATGGGTATCTACTAGTATGCTAGCAGATACCCATAGACTTTCAGTGATTGTGCTAACGTTAGTTAGCAATTGCACTAGCGCTAGTTAGCAACTTCCTTCAAACTGCACATGAACATTTACATAAAAATGATATCCACGAGTTTATCTGACTCTGGGGAGTTGATAAAGGGCCTCATTGTTAAGATCCCAAAGTATCCCTTTAACCCTGAGTGCCAAGCAGAGACTCATCGGGTCCCATTTTTACTGTCTTTGGTATGACTCGGACTGGGATTGTACTCCCAACCTTCCTATCCCAGGGCGGACACTAACCACAAGGCCACTGAGTTGGTAACATTGTCCTTTCAATCCCAGGGTGCCATTCGTTTTAATACTCACCACGCATCCTGTATCAAAAGTTTGTCTGGTCCTCACTAAAGTGCCGTAAATCACTTACAGTGAGAGAAAAAAGTATTTGATCCCCTGCTGATTTTGTACGTTTGCCCACTGACAAAGAAATGATTAGTCTATAATTTTAATGGTAGATTTATTTGAACAGTGAGAGACAGAATAACAACAAAACAATCCAGAAAAACACATGTCAAAAATGTTATAAATTCATTTGCATTTTAATGAGGGAAATAAGTATTTGACCCCCTCTCAATCAGAAAGATTTCTGGCTCCCAGGTGTCTTTTATACAGGTAACGAGCTGAGATTAGGAGCACACTCTTAAAGGGAGTGCTCCTAATCTCAGCTTGTTACCTGTATAAAAAACACCTATCCACAGAAGCAATCAATCAATCAGATTCCAAACTCTCCACCATGGCCAAGACCAAAGAGCTCTCCAAGGATGGCAGGGACAAGATTGTAGACCTACACAAGGCTGGAATGGGCTACAAGACCATTGCCAAGCAGCTTGGTGAGAAGGTGACAACAGTTGGTGCGATTATTTGCAAATGGAAGAAACACAAAAGAACTGTCAATCTCCCTCGGCCTGGGGCTCCATGCAAGATCTCACCTCGTGGAGTTGCAATGATCATGAGAACGGTGAGGAATCAGCCCAGAACTACACGGGAGGATCTTGTCAATGATCTCAAGGCAGCTGGGACCATAGTCACCAAGAAAACAATTGGTAACACACTATGCCATGAAGGACTGAAATCCTGCAGCGCCCGCAAGGTCCCCCTGCTCAAGAAAGCACATATACAGGCCCGTCTGAAGTTTGCCAATGAACATCTGAATGATTCAGAGGAGAACTGGGTGAAAGTGTTGTGGTCAGATGAGACCAAAATCGAGCTCTTTGGCATCAACTCAACTCGCCGTGTTTGGAGGAGGAGGAATGCTGCCTATGACCCCAAGAACACCATCCCCACCATCAAACATGGAGGTGGAAACATTATGCTTTGGGGGTGTTTTTCTGCTAAGGGGACAGGACAACTTCACCGCATCAAAGGGACGATGGACGGCGCCATGTACTGTCAAATCTTGGGTGAGAACCTCCTTCCCTCAGCCAGGGCATTGAAAATGGGTCGTGGATGGGTATTCCAGCGTGACAATGACCCAAAACACACGGCCAAGGCAACAAAGGAGTAGCTCAAGAAGAAGCACATGAAGGTCCTGGAGTGGCCTAGCCAGTCTCCAGACCTTGATCCCATAGAAAATCTGTGGAGGGAGCTGAAGGTTCGAGTTGCCAAACGTCAGGCTCGAAACCTTAATGACTTGGAGAAGATCTGCAAAGAGGAGTGGGACAAAATCCCTCCTGAGATGTGTGCAAACCTGGTGGCCAACTACAAGAAACGTCTGACCTCTGTGATTGCCAACAAGGGTTTTGCCACCAAGTACTAAGTCATGTTTTGCAGAGGGGTCAAATACTTATTTCCCTCATTAAAATGCAAATCAATTTATAACATTTTTGACATGCGTTTTTTCAGGATTTTTTTGTTGTTATTCTGTCTCTCACTGTTCAAATAAACCTACAATTAAAATTATAGACTGATTATGTCTTTGTCAGTGGGCAAACGTACAAAATCAGCAGGGGATCAAATACTTTTTTCCCTCACTGTAATTATTCCCTTTTTGTTTACAAAGCTCTACTAAACAAGCTTCTAACTTCGTTGTTAAAGTATAAAAACATAAGATAAAAAGCTTATTTCACAGGGTTGGTTAACTCTTGAGATTCCTCGGGTCTCCACCGAACTAGGAAAATCCACTTTTAGTTTTAATGCACCTCATTGCCACAAAATACATTACAATTGTTCCAGTGCCAATCTGGCAATTTAAAATATTGATTGGGGAACTTCTTTCTGAGGAATGTAACTCTTTTTCTGGAATATTTGTGTTGTGCTATGTGAGAATACTATTCATTGACTATAGCTCAGCGTTCAACACCAGTGCCCTCAAAGCTCATCACAAAGCTAAGGACCCTGGGACTAAACACCTCCCTCTGCAACTGGATCCTGGACTTCCTGATGGGCCGCCCCCAGGTGGTAAGGGTAGGTAACAAAACATCCGCCACGCTGATCCTCAACACAGGGGCTCCCTCAGGGGTGCGTGCTCAGTCCCCTCCTGTACTCCCTGTTCACTCATGACTGCATGGCCAGGCACGACTCAAACACCATCATTAAGTTTGCAGATGACACAACAGTGGCAGGCCTGATCACCGACAACGATGAGACAGCCTATAGGGAGGAGGACAGAGACCTGGCCGTGCGGTGCCAGGACAACAACCTCTCCCTAAACCTGATGAAGTCAAAGGAGATGATTGTGGACTACAGGAAAAAGAAGAGGACCGAGCAAGCACCCATTCTCATCGATGGGGCTGTAGTGGAGCAGGTTGAGAGCTTCAAGTTCCTTGGCTTCCACATTACCAACAAACTAACATGGTCCAAGCACACCAAGACAGTCGTAAAGAAGGCACGACAAAACCTACTCCCCCTAAGGAGACTTAAAAGATTTGGCATGGGTCCTCAGATCCTCAAAAGGTTCTACAGCTGCACCATCGAGAGCATCCTGACTAGTTGCATCACTGCCTGGTATAGCAACTGCTCGGCCTCCGACCGCAAGGCACTACAGAGGGTAGTGTGTACGGCCCAGTACAACACTTGGGCCAAACTTCCTGCCATCCAGGACCTCTATAGCAGGCGGTGTCAGAGGAAGGCCCTAAAAATTGTCAAAGACTCCAGACACATTTTGTTACGTTTCAGCCTTAATCTAAAATTGACTAAATAAACCAATTTCCTCAACAATTTACACACAATACCCCATTATGAGAAAGCACATTTTTTTCAAATGTATTAAATATAAAAAACAGAAAAAGCTTATTTACATACAGTGAGGAGAACAAGTATTTGATACACTGCCGATTTTGCAGGTTTTCCTACTTACAAAGCATATAGAGGTCTGTAATTTTCAAAAATCCATTAAATCACATTGTATGATTTTTAAGTAATTAATTTGCATTTTATTGCAAGACATAAGTATTTGATCACCTACTAACCAGTAAGAATTCCGGCTCTCACAGACCTGTTAGTTTTTCTTTAAGAAGCCCTCCTGTTCTCCACTCATTACCTGTATTGACTGCACCTGTTTGAACTCGTTACCTGTATAAAAGACACCTGTCCACACACTCAATCAAACAGACTCCAACCTCTCCACAATGGCCAAGACCAGAGAGCTGTGAAAAGGCCATCAGGGATAAAATTGTAGACCTGCACAAGGCTGGGATGGGCTACAGGACAATAGGCAAGCAGCTTGGTGAGAAGGCAACAACTGTTGGCGCAATTATTAGAAAATGGAAGAAGTTCAAGATCACGGTCAATCACCCTCGGTCTGGGGCTCCATGCAAGATCTCACCTCGTGGGGTATCAATGATCATGAGGAAGGTGAGGGATCAGCCCAGAACTACACGGCAGGACCTGGTCAATGACCTGAAGAGAGCTGGGACCACAGTCTCAAAGAAAACCATTAGTAACACACTACGCCGTCATGGATTCAAATCCTGCAGCGCACGCAAGGTCCCCCTGCTCAAATCAGCGCATGTCCAGGCCCGTCTGAAGTTTGCCAATGACCATCTGGATGATCCAGAGGAGGAATGGGAGAAGGTCATGTGGTCTGATGAGACAAAAATAGAGCTTTTTGGTCTAAACTCCACTCGCCGTGTTTGGAGGAAGAAGGAGGATGAGTACAACACCAAGAACACCATCCCAACCGTGAAGCATGGAGGTGGAAACATAATTCTTTGGGGATGCATTTCTGCAAAGAGGACAGGCCGACTGCACCGTATTGAGGGGAGGATGGATGGGGCCATGTATCGCGAGATCTTGGCCAACAACCTCCTTCCCTCAGTAAGAGCATTGAAGATGGGTCATGGCTGGGTCTTCCAGCATGACAACGACCCGAAACACACAGCCAGGGCAACTAAGGAGTGGCTCCGTAAGAAGCATCTCAAGGTCCTGGAGTGGCCTAGCCAGTCTCCAGACCTGAACCTGAATAGAAAATATTTGGAGGGAGCTGAAAGTCCGTATTGCCCAGCGACAGCCCTGAAACCTGAAGGATCTGGAGAAGGTCTGTATGGAGGAGTGGGCCAAAATCCCTGCTGCAGTGTGTACAAACCTGGTCAAGACCTACAGGAATTGTATGATATCTGTAATTGCAAACAAAGGTTTCTTTACCAAATATTAAGTTCTGCTTTTCTGATGTATCACATACTTATGTCTTGCAATAAAATGCAAATGAATTACTTAAAAATCATACAATGTGATTTTCTGGATTTTTGTTTTAGATTCCGTCTCTCACAGTTGAAGTGTACCTATGATAAAAATTACAGACCTCTACATGCTTTGTAAGTAGGAAAACCTGCAAAATCGGCAGTGTATCAAATACTTGTTCTCCCCACTGTAGGTATTCAGACCCTTTGCATTGAGACTCGAAATTGAGCTTAGGTGCATCCTGTTTCAATTGATCATCCATGAGATGTTTCTACAACTTGATTGGAGTCCACCTGTGGTCAATTCAATTGATTGGACATGATTTGGAAAGGAACATACCTGTCTATATAAGGTCCCACAGTTGACAGTGCATGTCAGAGCAAAAACCTAGCCATGAGGTCGAAGGAATTGTCCATAAAGCACCCAGACAGGATTGTGTCGCATGCACAGATCTTGGGAAGGGTACCAACACATTTCTGCAGCATTGAAGGTCCCTAAGAACCCAGTGGCCTCATTTTTAAATGGAAGAAGTTTGGAACCACCAAGACTCTTCCTAGAGCTGGCTGTCTGGCCAAACTGAGCAATCGGGGGAGAAGGACCTTGGTCAGGGAGGTGACCAAGAATCCAATGGTCACTCTGACAGAGCTCCAGAGTTCCTCTGTGGAGATGGGAGAACCTTCCAGAAGGACAAGCATCTCTGCGAAACTCCACCAATCAGGCCTTTATGGTAGAGTGGCCAGATGGAAGCCACTCCTCAGTAAAAGGCACATGACAGCCCGCTTGGAGTTTGCCAAAAGGCACCTAAAGACTCTCAGAACATGAGAAACAAGATTCTCTGGTCTGATGAAACCAAAATTGAAATCTTTGTCCTGAATGCCAAGCGTCACGTCTGGAAGAAACCTGACACCATCCCTACAGTGAAGCATGGTGGTGGCAGTATCATGCTGTGGGGATGTTTTTTAGCGGCAGGGACTGGGAGACTAGTCAGGATCGAGGGAAAGATGAACAGAGCAAAGTACAGAGAGATCCTTGACCTCAGAAGGTGATCTTCTCCCCAGTCTAACAGGACAACGACCCTAAGCACACAGCCAAGACAACGCAGGAATGGCTTCGGAACAAGTCTCTGAATGTCCTTGAGTGGCCCAGCCAGAGCCTGGACTTGAACCCGATCGAACATCTCTGGAGAGACCTGAAAATAGCTGTACAGCAACGCTCCCCATCCAACCTGACAGAGCTTGAGAGGATCTGCAGAGAAGAATGGGAGAAACTCCCCAAATACAGGTGTGCCAAGCTTGTAGTGTCATACCCAAGAAGACTCTAGGCTGTAATGGCTGCCAAAGGTGCTTCAACAAAGTACTGAGTAAAGGGTCTGAATACTTATGTTCTGTATTATGTCATGTGTTGTGTGGACCCCAGGAAGAGTAGCTGCTGCTTTCGCAACATCTAATGGGGATCCTAATAAAATACCAAAAATATTATTGCACACAGAGTGAGTCCATGCAACTTATTATGTGACTTGTTAAGCACATTTTTATCCCTGAACTTATTTAACCCTGCCATAACAAAGGGGTTGAATACTTATTGACTCAAGACATTTCTAAAAACATAATTCCACTTTGACATTATGGGGTATTGTGTGTAGGGCAGTGACACAATTTCAATATAATACTTTTTTTTATTTATTTTTAAGTCAAGGCATGTGAAAACTTTCTGAAGACACTGTACAAGGCCACTGAGTTGGTAACATTGTGAAACTTCTAAAGCATTCACATGACATTGGAACATAGAACAACAGATCAAAGCAGCAGATTCTGACTCAACTCTTTAATAAATACCACCTGACTTTTATGCTTCAGAAGGGAACCTAGCTAGCTAACTGCTTCAGAAGAGGACCTAGCTAGCTAGCTAACTGCTTCAGAAGAGGACCTAGCTAGCTAGCTAGCTAACTGCTTCAGAAGAGGACCTAGCTAGCTAGCTAACTGCTTCAGAAGAGGACCTAGCTCGCTAGCTAACTGCTTCAGAAGAGGCCCTAGCTAGCTAGCTAACTGCTTCAGAAGAGGACCTAGCTCGCTAGCTAACTGCTTCAGAAGAGGCCCTAGCTAGCTAGCTAGCTAGCTAGCTAACTTTTCCAGAAGAGGACCTACCTAACTAGCTAACTGCTTCAGAAGAAGACCTAGCTAGTTTGTGTGTGTGTGTTTACCATAGAGATCTGGGCCGTGAGGGGTGAAGACATTATACAGTAGAATATTGAGGGGAGCAATGACCAGTTTCCCATAGCAACAAGAATCTACCGCCATCAGAGGCACCTGGAAGATAAACACACACAGTATGTGATTAGCTTCTTCTCCTTATATAGCGATCAACTAAAGATAATGACAAAGTTCTTAACAAACATTCATAACTCAGTCACTGAGTAGTGTGTGTGTGTGTGTGTGTGTGTGTGTGTGTGTGTGTGTGTGTGTTCTCACCAGGAACAGCAGCAGAGAGACGGTTGCCCAGGTGATGAAACTATTCCACTTCCTCTTCAGCACCAGCAGGTCGAAGGCGATCGGTAGCCTAGCAACCACATCAACCAATCAGAGACAGCATGACGAACCCCTGACCTCTAACCCAGCGGTTGCTAGGGACTCACATTTCTTCATCATTTATTGCAACCCAACCCCTGCCTAAACTTTAAAATCTGTACATTTCCATTTTCACATCAACAAATAACCTTCAATTTTTTACAATTTCATTTCTCCTTCTTAGTTATTTTGCTCCCTAAAACAAAACATAGCCATGTCCCTGGTAGCAAATTATTCTCCACTTGCTGCCAGCTGATACTAACTATACAGGAGAGAGCATAACATTCTGTTTCTGATGCTTTAATATCATCATTATTTACAATTAACTCTGCAGAAGGAACTGCTCTTACCCAATCAGAGCGGAGAATGGCCAGCCAATGATAGCCCCAGCCGCCACGCCCATCACAGCCAGGAAGGGCGTGTCTTGGAACCATCCAGTCATGGCAACCAGAGTAGAATACATACAGAAGGAAGAGGGTAGGAACGCTGGAGAGAGAGAGAGGGTTCGGGTTAGAGAGAGAGAGAGAGGGTTCGGGTTAGGGTTAGAGAGACAGAGAGAGAGAGAGAGAGAGAGGGTTAGGGTTAGATAGAGAGAGAGAGGGTTAGGGTTAGGGTTAGAGAGACAGAGATAGAGGGTTAGGGTTAGAGAGACAGAGAGAGAGGGTTAGGGAGAGAGAGAGGGTTAGGGTTCGGGTTAGATAGAGAGAGAGGGACAGAGGGTTAGGGAGAGGGTTAGAGAGAGAGAGAGAGAGAGGGTTAGGGTTAGAGAGAGAGAGAGAGGGTTAGGGAGAGGGTTAGAGATACAGAGAGGGTTAGGGTTAGAGAGAGATACAGAGGGTTAGGGTTAGAGAGAGATATAGAGGGTTAGGGTTAGAGAGAGATACAGAGAGAGAGAGAGAGAGAGGGTTAGGGTTAGGGTTAGAGAGAGAGAGAGAGGGTTAGGGTTAGAGAGAGAGAGGGTTAGGGTTAGGGTTAGAGAGAGAGAGGGTTAGGGTTAGAGAGAGAGAGAGAGAGAGAGAGAGGTTAGGGTTAGATAGAGAGAGAGAGGGTTAGGGTTAGAGAGACAGAGATAGAGGGTTAGGGTTAGAGAGACAGAGAGAGGGTTAGGGAGAGAGAGAGGGTTAGGGTTCGGGTTAGATAGAGAGAGAGGGACAGAGGGTTAGGGAGAGGGTTAGAGAGAGAGAGAGAGAGGGTTAGGGTTAGAGAGAGAGAGAGAGGGTTAGGGAGAGGGTTAGAGATACAGAGAGGGTTAGGGTTAGAGAGAGATACAGAGGGTTAGGGTTAGAGAGAGATACAGAGGGTTAGGGTTAGAGAGAGATACAGAGAGAGAGAGAGAGAGGGTTAGGGTTAGGGTTAGAGAGAGAGAGGGTTAGGGTTAGGGTTAGAGAGAGAGAGAGAGGGTTAGGGTTGGGGTTAGAGAGAGACAGAGAGAGAGAGGGTTAGAGTTAGGGTTAGAGAGAGAGATACAGAGAGAGAGAGAAGAGAGAGAGAGACACACAGAGAGAGACAGAGACAGAGAGAGAGAGAGAGAGAGAGAGAGGGTTTGGGTTAGGGTTAGAGAGACAGAGAGAGAGAGAGACAGAGAGAGACAGAGAGAGAGAGAAAAAAAAAAAAAAAAACGAGAGAGAGAGAGAACAGAGAGAGAGAGAGAGAGAACAGAGAGAGAGAGAGAGAGAGAACAGAGAGAGAGAGAGAGAGAGAGAGAGAGAGAGAGAGAGAGAGACAGAGAGAGAGAGAGAGACAGAGAGAGAGAGAGAGAGAGAGAGAGAGAGACAGAGAGAGAGACAGAGAGGGTTAGGGTTAGAGAGAGAGAGATAGAGAGAGACAGAGAGAGAGGAGAGAGAGACAGAGACAGAGAGAGACAGAGAGAGAGAGAGAGAGACAGAGAGAGACAGAGAGACAGAGAGAGAGAGACAGAGAGAGACAGAGAGAGAGAGAGAGAGAGAGAGAGAGAGAGAGAGAGAGAGAGAGAGACAGAGAGAGACACAGAGAGAGAGAGACAGAGAGAGAGAGAGAGAGAGAGAGAGACAGAGAGACAGAGAGACAGAGAGACAGAGAGACAGAGAGAGAGAGAGGGTTCGGGTTAGGGTTAGAGAGACAGAGAGAGAGAGAGAGAGAGAGAGAGAGAGAGAGAGAGAGAGAGAGAGAGAGAGAGAGAGAGCAGAGAGGGTTAGGGTTAGAGAGAGAGAGATAGAGAGAGACAGAGAAAGAGAGGAGAGAGAGACAGAGAGAGAGAGAGACAGAGAGAGAGAGAGACAGCGAGAGAGAGAGACAGAGAGGGTTAGGGTTAGAGAGAGAGATAGAGAGACAGAGAGAGAGAGAGACAGAGAGAGAGAGAGAGAGAGAGAGAAAGAGAGAGACAGACAGAGAGAGACAGAGAGAGAGAGAGAGAGAGACAGAGAGAGAGAGAGAGAAGAGAGAGAGAGAGAGAGAGAGACAGAGAGAGAGAGAGAGAAGAGAGAGAGAGAGAGAGAGAGACAGAGAGGGTTAGGGTTAGAGAGAGAGATAGAGAGAGAGAGGGAGAGAGAGAGACAGAGACAGAGACAGAGAGAGAGAGAGACAGAGAGAGAGACAGAGAGAGACAGAGAGAGAGAGAGAGACAGAGAGAGAGAGAGAGACAGAGAGAGACAGAGAGCGAGAGAGAGAGACAGAGAGAGAGAGACAGAGACAGAGACAGAGAGAGAGAGAGAGAGAGAGAGAGAGAGAGAGACAGAGAGACAGAGAGGGTTAGGGTTAGAGAGAGAGATAGAGAGAGACAGGGAGAGAGAGAGAGAGAGAGAGAGAGAGAGAGAGAGAGAGAGAGAGAGAGAGAGAGAGAGAGAGAGAGAGAGAGAGAGTGAGACAGAGACAGAGAGAGAGAGAGAGACAGAGAGAGACAGAGAGACAGAGAGACAGAGAGAGAGAGAGACAGAGAGAGAGAGAGACAGAGAGAGAGAGAGAGAGAGAGAGAGACAGAGAGAGAGAGAGACAGAGAGAGAGAGAGAGAGAGAAGAGAGAGACAGAGAGGGTTAGAGAGAGAGAGGGTTCGGGTTACGGAAACATGGATTACCACTGAAAACACTGCTACTCCTACTGCTCTCTCCTCATCTGACCATGTGTTCTCGCATACCCCGAGAGCATCTGGTCAGAGGGGTGGTGGCACAGGAATCCTCATCTCTCCCAAGTGGACATTCTCAATTTTTCCCCTAACCCATCTGTCTATCTCCTCATTTGAATTCCATGCTGTCACAGTCACTAGCCCATTTAAGCTTAATATCCTTGTCATCTATCGCCCTCCAGGTTCCCTTGGAGAGTTCATCAATGAGCTTGACGCCTTGATAAGTTCCTTTCCTGAGGATGGCTCACCCCTCACAGTTTTGGGGGATTTCAACCTCCCTATGTCCACATTTGACTCATTTCTCTCTGCCTCCTTCTTTCCACTTCTCTCCTCTTTTGACCTCACCCTCTCACCGTCCCCCTACTCACAAGGCAGGCAATACGCTTGACCTCATCTTTACTAGATGCTGCTCTTCTACTAATCTCACTGCAACTCCCCTCCATGTCTCCGACCACTACTTTGTTTCCTTTTCTCTCTCGCTCTCCTCCCACACTACTCACTCTGCCCCTACACAGATGGTAATGCGCCGCCGCAACCTTCGCTCTCTCTCTCCCACTACTCTCTCCTCTTCCATCCTATCATCTCTTCCCTCTGCTCAATCCTTCTCCCTCCAATCTCCTGATTCTGCCTCCTCAACCCTCCTCTCCTCCCTTTCTGCATCCTTTGACTCTCTGTGTCCCCTATCCTCCCGGCCGGCTCGGTCCTCCCCTCCAGCTCCGTGGCTTGATGACTCATTGCGAGCTCACAGAACAGAGCTCCGGACAGCGGAGCGGAAATGGAAGAAAACTAAACTCCCTGCCGACCTGGCATCTTTTCCTCCCTCCTCTCTACATTTTCTTCATCTGTTTCTGCTGCTAAGGCCACTTTCTACCACTCTAAATTCCAAGCATCTGCCTCTAACCCTAGGAAGCTCTTTGCCACATTTTCCTCCCTCCTGAATCCTCCCCCCCGCCCCCCCTCCTCTCTCTGTGGATGACTTCGTCAACCACTTTGAAAAGAAGGTTGACGACATTCGATCCTCGTTTGTTAAGTCTAATGACACTGCTGGTCCTACTCACACTGCCCTACCCTATGCTTTGACTTCTTTCTCCCCTCTCTCTCCAGATAAAATCCTGCGACTTGTGACTGCAGGCCGCCCAACAACCTGCCCGCTTGACCCCATCCCCTCCTCTCTTCTCCAGACCATCTCCGGTGACCTTCTCCCCTACCTCACCTCGCTGATCAACTCATCCTTGACCGCTGGCCATGTCCCTTCCGTCTTCAAGAGAGCGAGAGTTGCTCCCCTTCTCAAGAAACCAACACTCGATCCCACTGATGTCAACAACTACAGACCAGTATCCCTTCTTTCTTTTCTTTCCAAAAACTATTGAGCGTGCCGTCTTTAGCCAACTCTCTTGCTATCTCTCTCAGAATGACCTTCTTGATCCAAACCAGTCAGGTTTCAGGACTGGTCATTCAACTGAGACTGCTCTTCTCTGTGTCACGGAGGCTCTCCGCACTGCTAAAGCTAACTCTCTCTCCTCTGCTCTTGTCCTTCTAGACCTGTCTGCTGCCTTTGATACTGTGAACCATCAGATCCTCCTCTCCACCCTCTCCGAGCTGGGCATCTCCGGCGCGGCTCACTCCTGGATTGCGTCCTACCTGACCGGTCGCTCCTACCAAGTGGCGTGGCGAAGCTGTCTCCGCACCACGTGCTCTCACCACTGGTGTCCCCCAGGGCTCAGTCCTAGGCC